>NC_000071.6:71800784-72055784 GCF_000001635.26 Mus musculus
ATCCTGCAATGGAGATTGAGAAACAGACTATAAAGTCTTTTAATGCTGTGCCAGGGAATTTGTCATTTATTTAGTGGATAGCAAATGAGTGGAAAGCCTCAGAAGATGAAGCTAATGACTGTACACAGGTTATGTCAGAAAAGAGAAACATGCTAGCAAGTATTTCAGCAGGATCAGTTGTGACGCCAAAGTAGAGAAGGGGGGAGGGGACCTGAACACAGTATATATATATATTTTTTTTTTTTTCCTGTTTCTATGCTTCTGCTCCCATCTCTGTGTAAGACGGATGAGGTGCTAAAAACATTTTCTGTGTAGGTGGTTAGCCTCTGCTTCCATGCTCACAAAACAGCTGTCCCTTTCCGTGTTATTTTTATGAATTATAAAATTATTCCCAAATCAGTTACAGTTTGGAGAGAAAAAAAAAACACCTTTGTGTCCTTACAGTAAATCTCATTTTCTCATTATAGTATCTCGTGTTGATTAAACGTTTACAACATCAAAAATGAGAGAGTGAATTAAAGTGTTGTGTTAAGGTGAAGCACATTGGAAGAATATCAATGTATTCATTTTTTTAAGAATACCTCTCTTATTTCTATATCCTTAATTTTCTATGAACTCTTTTGACAGGAATAAATATTTCTGTATATATTTTTTAATTATTATTTTCGGTTTTATTAGATATTTTCTTCATTTACATTTCAAATGCTATCCCAAAATTCCCCTATATCCTCCCTCCACCCTGCTTCCCAACCCACCCACTCACACTTACTGGCCCTGGCATTCCCCTGTACTGGGGGAAATAATCTTCCCAAGAACAAGGCCTCTCCTCCCAATGATGGCCAACTAGGCCATCTTCTGCTACATATGCAGCTAGAGACACGAGCTCTGGGGGTACTGGGTAGTTCATATTGTTGTTCCTCCTATAGGGTTGCAGACCCCTTCAGCTCCTTGGGTACATTCTCTGGCTCCTCCATTGGTGGTCCTGTGTTCCATCCAATAGATGATTGTAAGCATCCACCTCTGTATTTTCCAGGCACTGGCATAGCCTCGCAAGAGACAGCTATATCAGGGTCCTGTCAGCAAAAAATCTTGCTGGCATATGCAATAGTGCCTGGGTGGCTGTTTATGGAATGGATCCTGGGGTGGGGCAGTCTCTGGATGGTCCTTCCTTTCATCTCAGCTCCAAACTTTGTCTCTGTAACTCCTTACATGGGTATTTTGTTCCCCATTCTAAAGAGGAACAAAGTATCCACACTTTGGTCTTCCTTCTTCTTGAGTTTCATGTGTTTTGCAAGTTGTATCTTGGGTATTCTAAGTTTCTGAGCTAATATCTGCTTATCAGTGAGTGTATATCATGTGTGTTCTTTTGTGATTGGGTTACCTCACTCAGGATGATATCCTCCAGATCTATCCACTTGCATAAGAATTTCATAAATTCATTGTTTTTAATAGCTGAGTAATTACAGAGAAACCCTGTCTCCAAAAACAAACAAACAAACAAACAAACAAACAAACAAACAAAAAGCTGAGTAGTACTCCATTGTGTAAATGTACCACATTTTCTGTATCCATTCCTCTGTCAAGGGACATCTGGGTTCTTTCCAGCTTCTGGCTATTATAAATAAGGCTGCTATGTACATAGTGAAACATGTGTCCTTATTACAAGTTGGAACATCTTTTGGGTGTATGTCCAGGAAAGATATTGCTGGATCTTCCAGTAGTACTATATCCAATTTTCTAAGGAACAGCCAGACTGATTTCCAGAGTGATTATACCAGCTTGCAATCCCACCAACAGTGGAGGAGGGTTCCTCTTTCACCACATCCTCGCCAGCATCTGCTGTCACCTGAATTTTTGATCTTAGTCCTTCTGACTGTTGTGAGGTGGAATCTCAGGGTTGTTTTGATTTTCATTTCCCTGATAATTAAGGATGTTGAACATATTTTCAGGAGTTTTTCAGACATTCAGTATTCCTTGAGCATTCGTTGGTTAGCTCTGTACCCCATTTTTCAATGGAGTTATTTGATTTTCTGGAGTCCAGCTTCTTGAGTTCTTTGTATATATTGATTATTAGTCCCCTATTGGATTTAGGTTTCATGGTTTATAATGAATTTAAACTGTAAAAAA
This sequence comes from Mus musculus, assembly GCF_000001635.26. Lineage (NCBI taxonomy): Eukaryota > Metazoa > Chordata > Mammalia > Rodentia > Muridae > Mus > Mus musculus. The sequence goes on from NC_000071.6 coordinate 71,802,912, forward strand.
ATTTAACACATCTATATATGCATTTATATATGCTTATGTTATTAAAATTACATCATATATTATCTTCAGGCAACTTAAGCCACTACTTCTTCAACTACCTTCAATGGCCATTTATGCCTATGACAGAAATAATGAAATATGAGTACGTTGTCTTTTTTATTTGTATATTGCTGTCCATTGATGTAGCTTGGCACATAGGTTTTTTTTTTCCACTGTCTTTCTGTAACAAACTGTCATTTCCTGTTGGCCATTTGATATATCTTGATCTCCTGTCCTTAACTATCGTACCTAGACTGAGCTCTTTTTGACCTATTAACATCATCTTTGCCTCTTACATGTGGTATGATGTTAGGAAAAGTACAACATTCTTCCTGATACAAGATTGGAAATACTGTCTCTGATTGCAATAAGTGAAAGATATCCAGTAAGAAAAAGAACACACACACACACACACACACACACACACACACACACACACACAAAAGAAGTAGATATCATTAGTAATCAATAGCGTTAGTCAGGTAAAGTAGGACAGGAAAAAAATGAGGAAAGTAGAAATAAGGTAGATGTAAAATTAACAAAACCAATTATATTTAATAAAAGATGTATATACATAATTCAATGAAAAGGAAATGTGACAAGCTGTAAGAAATTCATGTGACATATAAAAGTGCAGATAGACTATGGCAGAAGGACAGGAAAATGTATAAAACTTTCACAAGGATTTGAGATAGTTAAGTCTTGAACCAAATTAAAATGGCAAACCACAGATGGAAATTGTGGAGCACAGACAAGGTAGTAAGAGGAATATTTAAAGCTGTAAATGTTGCCTAAAATAGAATAAATATTTCACGTCAATGATCTAGACTCCATTTTCAAAGCCCTAGAGGAGATAATTAAACCAATTTATTTGGATGACAGGAAAAAGGTAGAAATTATATTTTTAAAAAATCAAGGAGAGAAAAAAGTCTTCTTTATAGACTAATCTAGTGGATCATCAAAATAGAAAGGTAAGACATAATTACCAATCTCATGAATAAAAGAACCTTCGCTTCCTTTCTAAAACATTATATAGTGTAGCTGACACTACACACAAAAGATGAGCACACCAGAACTTCACTTGTGTAGTAGTCTGGGAAGAACAAAGATAGCCTGGAATACAAAGTATCATAGGAACAATTTTGTTTCAGGGTTTTCTTTTTTATTTTCTTTCTTTTTTTTTTCATACTTTGAAGAGTTACAGCATTTTTATTTTCTACTTTCTGGAATGATTAGATATATCAGTAAGTGAACCAAGAACTCTAGCTCATGGGAGAGGAATTTGTAGAAAGGTCTAGTGTTTAATGTCACTGAGTTTGTGTTGGGACACTCTGGGCTTGATGGTATTGACTTGAGTGGCTAAATTACTTAAATGCAAGATGACACATTTCACCACTCAGGGGGAAAAATGAAATAGTGACTTTCGAGAAAATGAATGCAAGTGAGAATGATATGTTTTTCAAACTATGTAAGATGCAGAAAGACAAATACCATTTTTATTCTCCCATACGTAGACTCTAGATTAAAATGTGTTTCACTATGTTTGCTGGTCATTAAAGGAGAAAGGGGAAATGAGTGAGGAAGAAGACAAAGAGAAGAGAAAGACAAGAGGAAAAAGTAATGAAAATACAACTCTCATGAAAAGGGGGGTTCTATTTGGTGAAATCAGAGATGTGTGTGTGTGTGTGTATTTATACATAGTATTGTATAAATAATACAAATAAATATATATTTATTCATACAGTGAAATATATACTTATATATAATCACATATGGAAATATCACAATAAACTTACTCTATAACTTTATATTTATAATAAAACAATGATAAAAAGATGTTTTTAGTTCAGGTGGTTATGGACCCATTTAATCACAGCAATGAGTAGCCAGAGGCAGGCAGATGTCTGAGTTCAAGGCCAGTTTGGTCTACAGAGAATTCCAGGACAGCCACAGCTACACAGAGAAACCCTGTTTCAAAAAACAAAACAGAACAAATATTCTTAATAAAATACATGCAAACCTACACATTTTGAAAAATGTGAGCCTGTTTTCATGACTATATCTTGAATTAAACCCTAAAGAAATTAATGATGATAGATATGGCACAGCATGTGAATGTGACATGACAGTCCATTGCTGCTGTGGATTTTTCTTCTCATCAAACTCAAAGCAGCCTCAGAATGAATGGCTCCCCAATGTCAATCATGAATTGTTCCAAGAATGTTCCAACACAGACTTTCTTCAAATACCTCTCAGCTTGAAGCTGCTCACCTTTACCTATGTTTGTTTGTTGCTAATTTTGTTTGTTTTTCTTTTTGTTGTTTTTAACCGTCACTTTCTTCATGCTCTTCATCCTTTTGAGAATGTCCTAAATTAGTACTGGACCAAAGTTTGAGTTGCAGAGGACTTTATTAATGATTTTCATTTAAGTAGCCTATCTATTGTAGTTTGCGTAGTAGTAGACCTGAGAACTATCATAAACTGAATGTCTTTTTTTGCACTTTTAGAAAGCGACCACCCTATTCTCCTCCCATGTTTGTTTCTGAGAGCAAGTCACGTTGGCATAATGTAGACTTTGTTGTCTGTTACTTCACTGTCTATCTCAGTAATGCTAGGGCAACATTGAGCAACTTTGCCAAAGTGTAGGATGTAGGCTATTGCATGAAAATACATTGTCTGGAGCCTTAGCATAGCTCAGTTTATAAATCTACTCCACTGCTAAATGTACACAAACACATCAAAGTAGAGTCCTATGTGACTATCAGAAGGGACTTTGCAACTCCACCTTCTGGCTCACAAATATAATACCCAAAAATGTTCTGGTGTTTCCAAAAAAATGATTTTATCTCATTGAATCAAAATATCACATTTGTGTATATTTTTTTTATTTTTAACTGAAAATATAATTTGCTAATCTCTTGGTAACTGCCTCAAAAGGAGAAGTAGTTTAAAAGAAAATTTTATAGCTTTAGAACTTAAATTAACTATATTAGCATTTATTTATTAAATGCATTTATTTTCTATTAAACCTTGGAGTACTGAAGAAAAATAAAAATCAATACCTAAAGAATACATTGAGTTAGTTTCATGAAGAAAGTAAAATGGGAGTTGTTTTTCTTCCTCTGTTTTGGGGCTTATGTTTTCTTACGGATATATGACTGTAATGTATGCTAACTCTGTTCTGTTGTTCGTCTGTTGATGTGAAAGAAACCACAGATGCACACAGATGCTCAGCTTAGCATTCATCTCTTGCTGTTAAAAGCCACTAATGCCCTTAGGCTTGCTTGCCATCTATATAAAACAAAACAAAATAAAACTTCCATCATTCTTGGTTTGCACTCCCAACGCTTAAAGGAGAATTTGAAAAATAATTTCAGAACTGTTTGTCTTGTTTAGAATTCAGGTTGACAACCTGCACCCACTCATTTAAGTTCTCTACTGATGGATTCATTAATATTAACATTTTTGCTAATTTACAGTTCTAGAGCAATGGAAAATAGTGTGGGGTAAGAATGAGCTAGAAGATATCAGAATGGATATGAAGCAAAGGCCAGCAGATAAAGATATCTCTTGAAAGAGAACCGCCATGGTCATCCTTTAGGCAACATCCAGCCTGTCTTGTATGATAGCAATGCATCTGAGATGCTTCAGAGAGACCTCGGGGGGCAAGAACACAACATATCCAAAATTTCTTTAGGATGAACCTTGTTTTGTCTTGCACTGGTTGGTATCTCCATGTCTTCTACCTTATTGTGGTCAAGCCTCTGTTCAAATGCCACTCTGTCAAAGAGGAACTGCTGAACCCGAGTAGTTAAACGTTAACTCTCACTCCTCAGTTCTCTAAAACCTTCCTTTTAAATCTATTCTAAAATGATTTATCTTTCTAGAATAGCCCAAAACAGCTATGCATTTCTGATTTATTATTTTTTAGTCTTTCTTGCAAAAGAAAACAACCTTCCAAAGAGCACAAAGTTTATATTTTGTTAACTACAGTATTCCCTAGCACGTTGAGTATATGGTACAAAATGTAAAAAGGAAATTCAGATTATCAGCCTACGTCAGCAAGTTGATTTGGTGAAAGAACAATTGAAATGAGAGTATGAAGATGTATATATGAACTTAATCTTGCTTTCTCACTATAATATTTATGATTCCTAGTAATCAATTAACCAATTGATCTATCTTTTCATCTTCTAAACACACAAACACCCCCACACCATATATCTACACTTATTCACAAACATAGTCTGGCAGACAGCTATATAAAAAGACTCATAGCAAAATACAGCAATTTAAACTTGGTACTAAAATACCTGGGCAGTTCTAGATGCATGCCCTGGTCATTTAAAGCCCCGTAGCCTAGAAAAAGGTGGGACAGAAACAAATTAGTTTGCAAGGCAGAGAATGAATAAACACCTAGTATTAATATGTTATAGAAATATTAAAAACAACAATAATAATAACTAATGGAAAAGATGATGCCACAATTATGTTGGCAGGGCAAAAATTTTTATTGTTGGTTCTCATTCGACATTGGTAGACAGAGTCTTTAAATTGGCTCAGTGGTTAATTCCATTGACTCCACTTCCAAAGCTCCTGGGTTCAATTTCCAGCAACCACATGGCAGCTCATTCCTGTCTGTAACTCCAAATCCAAATCTGACATCCTCACACAGACATACATGTAGGCCAAACATGAATGAACATAAAAAATTGTTTGGCAGAATTAGCAAAAATAGAACATATCATAGTGGTCTATGTAAACTTCCAACAGAATGAGAATTAGTTAAAATTTGAGACAGTGGATCTTTTACACTATTACTTGATAGTTAACATTTTCATGTTTGGATAAGTTGTTTGGGTCTTAGCTCATATTTTGAATTTTTAATATTCATAGTGCTTTATGTCCTTGTATCATAAGCATTTTCAATATTTTCATAGGATAGTGTCTTATTCACAGTTTTTAATTAATTAATTAATTAATTAATTTATTTATTTATTTATTGCATGCTTTGGGACAGGTTCTCATGTACTCAATCTTGGTCTTTAACTCACTGTTTTAGTTAAGGCTGACCCTGGACTTCTGATCCTCCTGCCTTCAGCTCCCATGTGCTAGTGTAACGGATATGTGCTCAGTCACACCCAACATCCTAGTAATAGCTTTTATAAATGCATACTTTCATCTTGACACATATTAATACAAAAAGTTATCATGCCATAAAATGTATATTATATGTTATAGATGTATAATAATTGCCACAAACAAGGAATAGAGGAAGAAATATTGCAGACACAAATATAAGAAAGATAATAATAAATGTATGTAAATATTCTGTATGTTAAAACAGTTTTACCCAAACCCTGGCCCCTTTAATCACTTTAACATGATTAAAAGAATAATCCATATTTGATTTGTTCTTAAAGGTCATCTTAAATATAATACCTAAAGTCTGTTGAGTTTTATGAAATAGTTGATGAGTTATTTTCTTTTTTTTCCTTTTTTTAAAATTAACCATCCCATTCATTTACATCTCAAATAATAGTCTACTTCCTGGTTTCCCCTCCATAAACCCACCATCCTACATCCAACCTCTCCCTCCTCCCCTTTGCCTCCTTGAGGGTGCTCCCCAACCCACCCTCTCTTGCCCCACTGCTCCAGCATCCCCCTATGCTAGGGCATCAAACCTCCACAGGACCAAGGTCCTCCCCTCTCATTGCTGTCAGGCAAGGCCATCCTCTGCTACCATATGTATCTGGAATCATGGATCTCTCCCTGTACACAGAATACCGATACTGAAGAATATTATGTACAAGCATGGTGTACTGATGCATACTACAATATCTGTGAACTTTGAATGTATTTTCTAAGTAAAATATGCTATTTTAGAATGCCCACATTTGTATGAATTTTTTGGCAGCCAATAGAAGTAGAACTGTGTTATAATTTGCCAGAGACTTTGAGGAGAAAGCATGCAAAATGTATTTCTAGTAGACATGGAGCTTCTTGCAGGTGAAACAAAATATTTACAAAGAAATTATTTGTGATGTTCACACGTTTGTCAATAGCCTAAAAATAACAATTATAGTGAAGGCCGAAACCCCATATTTCATTAGAGCTGTAGAAAGAATAAAAATAACACTGAAAAATGTTGAGACAGTGCAAAGCATGTAAAGTTTTTCCTTGCTATTTTATTTTTCATACTACACATAAATCCATCTGGTAAATTCCAATTTAAATATTTTAGACAAATATACAGAAAGCTTTCATTTAGTGGAGCTTTTCTTTCATTAAGTGAAAAAGGCACTAAACTTACTGAAATTAATGAGAATTCCCCTTTCCATCAAAGAACATATGGCTGTTTAATTTTTACCTTAACATCAGATCAAACGTCTAGAAACTCTCAAGAACAATAGACCGACTCCTACTTCCATCATATTTTGCATGATTGACTCAATCCTTTTGATCTCTATTATCTGGACTGTTTGAGAATATGTTGCAGATTTACTCATCTAGCCATAAACGTTTTATGAACAGTACTTCAGAGCAAAGGTATTTCCTCACATGGTTACAGCATAGTTGTCAACATCAAGTTAGCATAGATGTGTTGCTTTCATCAACCCAAAGGTTTACATTCCAATTTTCCCTTATTCTGAGGATTGCCCTTTAAGCCTCCAGTCTCTGTTACTTTCTACTCCAGCATCTAATTAGGCTCACAAACTATAGTTTGAAGTCATGTTCCTTTGACAGAAAACAGTTTATCAGTCTTTCCTGACCTTTAACCTTTTGTGAAGGACCAGCAGAGCTATTTTATAGCCTATCTCACAGTGTGAATTTCTATAATGTTTTTTCATGGTGAGATTAAGGTTATGCACTTTTTGGTAGGAATACCAGAGAAATTGTGCTTCTCTTCATGCCAATTAGAAAGCCTGAGCTATGGTATCCATTGATTATGTGGTCTTTGAACATCTACTTAGGTGGGGGTCCACAGGTTTCTCTTTCATAAGGTATACTATGTATATGTGCAGTTACCTGAGAATCTCTTGAGACTATGTTAATATCTTGTTCTTCATCAAATGTTCATCCACTAGCTTCCCCATAGAAATATGGTATTTTGCCATGGAGTGGACTCAAGCAGTCTCTCAACCCACAGGAGAATCAGGGTCCTGATATGCAGGTGGGCAAGGAGTCAGCGAAAAATAAAATGACAAAGAGACATGAACACAAGGGAGTGTTGATCTGAATGTCATTTCTCAAAGCCAGCATCAGACTTCTATTACAGGAGAAAACAAAGAAGTTAGGCGACACATCAACCAAGGTACATTGAAGTTATTTGACACAAAACAGAGAAATGCATACATAAAGACTGGCAGGAACCAGGCAGTAGTTACTACTGAGATAAAAGGCAGCCCTTTCTAAAGTCAGCCATTCGGGAGCCAAGTGAGGATTTCATACCCTAGTCACAATCTATGCTATTCTTCTGAGCCTTGTGAAAGCTTGTACCAGGGGGTTCTGCTCTTGCTGACCTTTTTATGAATAATGCAATAATCTAGTTCCTCCTTAAACCACAACCCTCCTTCTTCCTGGGTCATTGTAAATCCCTGCTTTTGGGAGTGACTCGGCTGTAATTCTAAGTTTACTTTGTAAAACTTTCCCTAAGATTTCTAGCTCTTACCCAGTAAGCTACAATGTCTGATTTCTTTCACTGTCTTGATATCAACACTGAGGGCATTACGTCTGAATGAGTAGCATTACCTATAATGTAACACCCGACTATCACAAGGACAAATCTGGACTACATCTGAGCTATGAGATGTCAAGACTCCAGGAGACCAGTTTCTGTGAAAATTTTTGCCTCAGGACTGCAGCCAAGCTTTTGGACTTGCCACACAGACTTCACTGAAGTGGGTGTGGAAGTATTTGGCATAGTAAGAAGTAATAAGGAAGTTTTTAAAAAGAATAATCTTCACTTTATGTTAGTAATTAATAATGATCACTCAACATCACACATAGGGACCAGGAAATGCCCATAGTATGTGCATTATCGTTTATTATTGTGAATGCTTTACTGTTTATAATTTTAAAGAGAATTTTCTCTCAGCAAATATTAGTAATTCAGAATGTTTAGATATTCTAATAAAGATGGCTAAAAACTTGTATCTAGTCACTCTTCAGTGAATCAGTATGATGTTAATTGAAAGGTTATAGTAAAGTTTTTATTTGTGTTTTGAAGGGAATTTGGTGCTATTTATCTTATCTCTATGAGTGCTGGATAAATATGTCCTCTGTTTACTAACAATTAGGGAGTGATGTCACATTGCAAGAAATAAAACCAGCTTGTTTGTAGGGAAAGAAAGATAAGAGACCCAAATAAATAGCTTGGTATTCCCAATTGTGAGCCCTGGGAAAATAATAATTAGAAATTTTTTAAAAGGGATTTCTAGCTCTGTAGCAGGAAAATAACTGGAGTCTCTTTTTCCTCTCTGATCCCACCACTAGTAGAGCACAAAGACCTCCTCCCCCAACTCTTCTTTGCCCAACTCAACCCATTATCCCACCCTCCAACACCAGCAGATATTCACTGGGAGCACCCTAGCCTAGCGGAAACAAGGAAAGATGCTGGGATCCTGCCCAGGCTGGAATGAGCTTGAAGTGGGACACAGTGTTGGATGTTTCTTTCCTTCAGTCTCTGCTCCATATGGATGGATGGATGGATGGATGGATGGATGGATGGATGGATGGATGCATGGATGCATGGATGCATGGATGCATGGATGCATGGATGCATGGATGCATGGATGCATGGGTGGTACAGAGCCCCCAAGCCAAACAATCCAACCAACAACTTCATTTCATTTCTCTGGCCAGTTTATATCTTCTTAAATGAAAAGTTCTTTAGAAAAATTCAGAGATAAAATGCTACATAAACTGGGAGTTACAGAAGGATGTTGATACTAAGTTCAAAGCAGTGTTTCATTATCATATACTCATTAAAAGTTCAAAGCAACAGTTTTTACATGCCCTTTCCTTATCATAGTGCACACATGTGACTTTACCCTTGGACCTAAATGTTTTTCCTTGAACACAAATTTGTCCCAAGTCTAATTCTCTTTTTTAACATAAATATGAAAGCTAAATGTATTTCTTATTATGTAGCCTTTATTTACTATTATGAGGGAGTGGACACATGCTAGTCTTAATGCTAATTTTATTGCATCTTTCTGGCAACTAAGACCATTTCTAAAAACTTGCTTCCTAAAATTATTTGAATCAAATCAGAAATTCTATAGAATCATTATCTTCATGTCTATATAGCATCACTACAAGATAGTACATCTTCGTAGGTCTGCAGAAACTTGCTCAAAATGGTGAATGAATACCTAGTGATTGTTATATATTTAATAATAACAGGAAAGCATATTAATAGCAGGAATCTTTTCTAAAATTAAATTCTTCTCAGCCTTGCCTAGAGAAGCAATCCCATCATTAACTTTGACAGTCCATGGCGGAACCATCTCAGGAAGAGCTCCTGCTAGGTTTCAGCTTCTCCTTGGTGGCTCTTGGCACAAAGAGGCCTACATTCCAGCAGACACCTCCAAGATAATCCACAGACCATACCTGACACACAGCAAGACAGTCTGCCCACACGTCTTCTTTCTCGGTTTCCCCTGATCCAATCCCCCAATCTTATTCTCAGCTCTGCAGCAGAACACCCTTATCAATACCCCACCCCACCCCTGTGCTCCCATCCTCTATTTTGCAGATCTTACTCCTCTAACCTCCACCATCAAACTAGTTGTTCCTTCCCAGTCCGCAAACCCAGTGAGCTTCACCTGTTAAGCCATAGGCCATACCTGTCAAAAACAAAAGTAAAACAAACAAACAAAAAAAGCCAAAAAACAAACAAACAAAAAAAAACCAAAAAACAAAACAAAACAGGTAAGCTGCCTGCAGACCTCCTTTCTCTCTCTCTCTCTCTCTCTCTCTCTCTCTCTCTCTCTCTCTCTCTCTCTCTCTCTGCCCAGTCTCATCCCCATCTCTGCAGTAAAATATGCATCCTCTCCCACCCCTATCCTGCTATCTCCTATGGAATCCTTTCTTCCTAAGCCCTCCAATTTGTTGCTTTCTTATAGCCTCCAGTTAAAGCAGGCACTCCCTGCTAACCCATAGGCCATATCTGCCAGAAAACAGACCACTTTTCTCTCACTGTTCCCCCAGTTCTAACCCCACAGTCCCATCTCCAGCTCTATGGTAGAACACCCTAGGCAGTACCTCCTCCTGTCTCCCATGGATCCTTTGTTTGTCCTTCTAACCTTCCTACACATGTTGCTCTGTCCCAGATCCAAAACTCAACAAGTATCACTGCCTGACCCTAGGCCAACCCTCCCAGGGTAACAAGGAATCTGAAGCCACAACCATCCTATGGCTTCTGACATCCTATTGTCCCAGTTTCATCCCCAGCTCTGTAGTACAAAATCTACTGTCTTCCTTTCCTCTAGGAAAGAGATCACAAAGACATTCTCCTATAACCTTTCTTCCCCCAAATCATCCCAGGATACCAGACTTCAACATCAGCAGGCATTCCTATAATCCCACCATTTAGCAGAACAGAAAAATGGGCAAAACACATATATCACATTCTCAGAAAAAAAAATCCAGAACGGGAACAGAAATGAATGAACAAAACAACTACCTAACAAAGATAAATCCGGGAATCAGCCCCCCAGATTGACAACCATCCCAAACTTAGATACCTAAACGCCAGATCAAATACAGAATTAATAAAGTCAGGGTTTATGTCTCCACTAGAGCCCTACCTTAGCAGGCCTTGAATATTGCAACATAGCTGAAGCATAAGAAAAATAACTTAGCAAAGTAACTGGCTATAAGATTAACCCACAAAAATCAGAAACCTGCCTATACACACATGACAGAGTGAAAAATAAACCAGGGAAATATCACCAGGAAATAATATAAAATATCTTGGGATTACCCTAACTAAGCAAGTGAAAGACTTGTATGATTAAAACAAACAAACAAACAAACAACTTCAATTCTTTGAAGAAAGAAATTGACAAGAATATTAGAAAATGAAAAAAAAATCTCCCATGCGCATGAATCAGTAAGATTAACATAGTAAAAATGCTCATTCTACCAGAAGAAGTCAACAGATTCAATGCACTCTTTATCAAAGTTCCAACATAATGCTTCACAGAACTTAAAAGGACAATTCTCAACTTTATATAGAAAAATCCAAGATAGCTAAAACATTGATCCTGATCAGTAAAAGAGCTGCTGGAGGCATCACTATCCCTGATTTCAAGTGTACTATGGAGCTATAGTGATAAAAACTGCCAAACTTCATGCTGCTGCCATAAAAACAAACCCTTGATCAATGGAATGGAACTGCAGACCCTGATAAAAATCCACACACCTACAGACACATGATTTTTTTTATAAAGAAACCCATAAACACACACTGAAAAAATGTAGCATCTTTAACAAATGGTGCTATTCAAACTGTCTGCATTTACAGTCTATAAACATGTCTGCATACAGAAGAATGCATATATTTATCACTCTGTGCAAAACACAAGTTAAAGTGGATCAAAGGTCTCAGCATAAAAGCAGATGCGCTGAAACCGATAGAAGAGAGAGTGGAGAATAACCTTGAATGTGTTGACACAAAAGACAACTTCCTGAACAGAAAACCAATACTGCAGGAACTGAAATGGACAATTAACAAATGGGAACTCTTTAATATGAAAAGCTTCTGTATGGCAAAGGACACTGTCAGTAGGACAAAATGGCAGCCTACAGAGTGGGAAAAGATGTTCACCACCTCTTCATCAGACACAAGTATAAAGAACTCAAGAAACTTGAGAACAAATAACCCAATTAAAAATGGGGTACAGATCTAAACAGAGAATTCCCATCAGAGAAATCTGTAGTGGCCAAGAAGCACATAAATAAATGTTCAACATCCTTAGCATACATGAGATACACATCAAGAGAACTCTGAGATTCCACCTTAACACTCATCAGAGTAGACAAGATAAAAACCTCAAGAAATAACACATGCTGGTGAGGATTTAGAGCAAGGAAACACTCCTACATTGCTGGTGGGAGAGCAAACTTGTGCAGGGAATTTGAAAATCAATATGGTTTCTCAGAAAATTGGGAATCGACTTACCACAAGACTCAGCTATACTACCCCTGGGCATATATCCAAAGGACATTTGCTCAACTATGTTCATTGCAGCTTTATTTGTAATAGCCAGGAACTGGAAAGAATCTAGATGTCCCTCAACCAAAGAATGGATAATAAAAATGTGATACACTTACAAAATGGAGAATTACTCTGCTGTTCGAAACAGTGACAACAGGAAATTTATAGGCAAATAGGTGTAAGTACAAAAAAAATCATCCTGAAGGAGGTAACCCAGTCCCAAAAAGATAAATATGTTATCCACCTTGATGAAGTCAACCTTCATGTATACTTTGCATGGTTGCGTTTGGATAACTTTTAGTAGTATAACAGGAACAGAAGAGCGGCCTCTTCCACATTGATTTCAAAGATCCTACTAGACCCTGATACCTACATGAATGAGCCAAGGAAAATATCAAGGCCATCAGAAATAATGACCTGGAAGACCCTCTGTATGAGAGACAACTGAGAAATGCCCCCTGTGATGCCTCTGCTGCTAGAAAGATAAAGGGATTTTGATGTCAAACTTCTAGTTGCTTCTATGCACAATGATCAGTGACTATAAATCCAGAAGTCTTATGGATCCAATGAGAGTCTGTATTATCTCCACCTGATTACTGCTCACAAAGGAAAATTTAGTTTGCTCCAACAAAACTCAATAGGTACACAAGCCATACTTCAGGGTAGATCCCATGCCCAACAGCAGAAGGATAACACTAAATAAACTTGTTTTCTTCAGGGGAGGTTTTTGTCTTATAATGCTTCAACTTGTTGTTGATTTTTTAACTTTAAAGATCCTTTGCTTATATGGTATAGTTGCTGGGGCTTGAGTTTTTATGGGATTTGCCTGTGATATCAGTATCTGTATGTATGTCTTAAGCTTTTATTTATTTATTTATTTTTACTGTTTGTTTTATCCTTTTCTAGATTGTTTGCCTCATGCTTTTTATCTTATTTAATAATTATCATTATATTTTAGATGCCTCGTATTTTCTAAGAGAAAAACGATGTGGAATTGTGTGGGTTGAGAACTGGGAAGAATCTGAAAGTAGTTTGGGGACAATAAACTGTAATCAGAAAGTATTGTATGAAAAATTCTATTTTCAGTATTTAAAAAGAAAGAAAAAATAATTTTTCATATATGCAAACATTCATGGCATAGCCTTTGGTTAAATAAAGTAAACCAATTTAAAATTTTAACCTATTACTTTCTGACAAATGGAACAAAATGCTATCTTTATATTGCTTGACTGTCTAATCCATATAGCCATGTCCTATTGAAATTTAGAAAGACGGTATTTGGATTTTCCAATAAAAAAAAAAAAACAATACTCTACCTTGAAATACTTATTGCTGTTTTTTAAATTATACAAAAATCCATGCTAGTAAGAAGGTATCACAACATTTTTTTATCCCAGTTATAGAGAGGCAAGTGAGAGATTGGGGAGAGAGAGAACTAATATAAGCTGTGACATTCACCAAATATTTGTTGGTTATTCTTGCTTAATGATAAAAGGTTTAAAGCATCTGGGAACTTAGTCAATTTGTTTGTAAACCCTACAAAAATGTAGTGTATTGTAAAGATTGGACCCAATAAAATCAGATTAAACCTTAGGGGACTTTGAATATAGTATTAATTCAATTCATTTTGCTCCAGCATATAAAAGTAATATACAGACACACACACACCTGAGATCTACAGTCACAGACACTATCCACAAATGTCAAGGCAATTAAAATTAAGTTGGCCACTTTTACTCCATTGAGGAGAGATTTCCAAGGGCAGTAAGTGTTAACAGAAACTAATGATGTATGAGAAAACCCTAAGGATATCTGATGCAATACATGGTATGCTAATCGGAAAGCATAAAAAAAAATAAATGGAAGCATTTGAAAGCAGGTATCCTATGTAGGTGGGTGATGTTGTTCCCAGAAACCAAGTGTTATTAAATAAATATCCCAGAGCTAGGAGAAGGACGCTCTGTGGGTCAGTCGCTGGTCAGGGAGGTCCCAGAGACTCCCAGTACAATACAGACAGCTACCAATGCTATTGTTGTCCACCGGAGCTTAGTTGATAAAGTTCCACTGCTCGAGATTCCATGTGCTTTCATCTCAGAAATCAAACTGAATTGTGTTGGAAACTTCCAAACTTTTCCTTAGCCCTCATAGTTCTGCAAGGTGCCATGCCAGCTGCTGGGAGAGAATTATCATCAAAATGTTTACTCAGCTGTGTGCACTATTGCATTAATATCAACAGCCAGGCAAGGAGATCTCACTGGTCTAATAGTGGTGAGTCCACTGTGGTGGTAACTAGCCACTTTCTCGTTGCTTTTGATGTCTACTCCACAGAGAGAAAGTTTTGGGGTTTTATTTTGGTTTTGTTGTTGTTGTTGTTGTTGTTGTTTTGTTTTGTTTTGGTGGTTTTGTTTTTGTTTTTTGTTTGTTTGTTTGTCAGTCATTAAAGCCAAGAGTTCTCACTAGAGCTGGGTGAGCAACCCCACCCCTCTAATGGAAGAGATGCCCATAGGTGTGTAAGACAGCCTGGAGGGCATGAGAGAGGAGAAGTAGCCCTGCTTCTTGCTGACTGCAGCACTCAGGAGAGGAAACACACACACACACACACACACACACACACACACACACACACCTCCCTTGGGCAGCACAGTAGATCTGTCCCTGATGGCATGGGCACAGGAGAGCTGGCCCTGCCTCTCATCTTAGCAAAGACTGGAGAGCAGACACAGGAGTTCCCGAGGGATGAACAACGCAGCTTCCTCCCTGACCCAGACCCAGGGCTCTGGATTTGCCTGCCCCAACATCTACTTCATCTATGAACTGCTGGAGCACATGAAGGGGCTTATCATGCAGGTCCAAAGCTGCAGGATCTCCATGACATGAGGCAACAACGGATAGCCAAGAGGAATCATGCCCCACACCCCTCCTCCAACCCCCAGTGAGAATCCAGTATTGACAGTGGAAACAAATGACTCATTGCAATGAACATTTACAAGTAAAGCTATTGGGGCTAAAGGGTAGACTGTGTGAGATACTATTGCACACCACAGCTTCCACAGGGAGATATTTTGTTGTTGTTGTTGTTGTTGTTGTTGTTGTAGGTGTTGTGATGGTGGTGGTTGTTTTAGTTTTTTTTTTTTTTTATTCTTTCTGAGTAAAGGTTGCAAGGCAGAGGGCAGATATGAAGGGTTGGGGACATGAGCAGGCTTGGGGTACATGGTATAAAATTCACAAAGAATCAATAAAGAGTTAAAAAATACACTAGTGTGGTAATTTGAATAAAAATTAAAGAAGATCTCAGAAGATGGAAAGATCTCCCATGCTCATGGATTGGCAGGATCAACATTGTAAAAATGGCTATCTTGCCAAAAGCAATCTACAGATTCAATGCAATCCCCATCAAAATTCCAACTCAATTCTTCAACGAATTAGAAAGAGCAATCTGCAAATTCATCTGGAATAACAAAAAACCTAGGATAGCAAAAACTCTTCTCAAGGATAAAACAACCTCTGGTAGAATCACCATGTCTGACCTAAAGCTTTACTACAGAACAATTGTGATAAAAACTGCATGGTACTGGTATAATGACAGACAAGTAGACCAATGGAATAGAATTGAAGACCCAGAAATGAACCCACACACCTATGGTCACTTGATCTTCGACAAGGGAGCTAAAACCATCCAGTGGAAGAAAGACAGCATATTCAACAAATGGTGCTGGCACAACTGGTTGTTAACATGTAGAAGAATGTGAATCTATACATTCCTATCTCCTTGTACTAAGGTCAAATCTAAGTGGATCAAGGAACTTCACATAAAACCATAAACACTGAAACTTATAGAGGAGAAAGTAGGGAAAAGCCTTGAAGATATGGGCACAGGGGAAAAAAGTCCTGAATAGAACAGCAATGGCTTGTGCTGTAAGATCCAGAATTGACAAATGGGACCTCATGAAACTGCAAAGCTTCTGTAAGGCAAAAGACACCGTCAATAAGACAAAAAGGCCACCAACAGATTGGGAAAGAATCTTTACCTACCCTAAATCAGATAGGGGACTAATATCCAAAATATATAAAGAACTCAAGAAGGTGGACTCCAGAAAATCAAATAACCCCATTAAAAAATGGGGCTCAGAGCTAAACAAAGAATTCTCACCTGAGGAATACTGAATGGCTGAGAAGCACCTGAAAAAATGCTCAGCATCCTTAATCATCAGAGAAATGCAAATCAAAACAATCCTGAGATTCCATCTCACACCAGTCAGAATGGCTAAGATCAAAAATTCAGGTGACAGCAGATGCTGGCAAGGATGTGGAGAAAGAGGAACACTCCTCCATTGTTTGTGGGATTGCAAGCTTGTACAACCACTCTGGAAATCAGTCTGGCGGTTCCTCAGAAAATTGGACATAGTACTACCGGAGGATCCCGCAATACCTCTCCTGGGCATATATCCAGATGCCCCAACCAGTAAGAAGGACACATGCTTCACTATGTTCATAGCAGCCTTATTTATAATAGCCAGAAGCTGGAAAGAACCCAGATGCCCCTCAACAGAGGAATGGATACAAGAAAAATGTGGTACATTTACACAATGGAGTACTACTCAGCTATTAAAAAGAATGAATTTATGAAATTCCTAGGCAAATGGATGGACCTGGAGGGCATCATCCTGAGTGAGGTAACACAATCACAAAAGAACTCAAATGATATGTACTCACTGATAAGTGGATATTAGCCCAGAAACTTAGTATACCCGAGATATAAGATACAATTTGCAAAACACATGAAACTGAAGAACAAAGACCAAAGTGTGGACACTTTGCCCCTTCTTAGAATTGGAAACATTCACCCATGGAAGGAGTTACAGAGACAAAGTTTGGAGCTGAGACAAAAGGATGGACCATCTAGAGACTGCCATATCCAGAGATCCATCCCATAATTAGCCTCCAAACGATGACTCTTACACGCGTTCTCGCGACCGGCCAGGAAAGACGCAACAAACCGGAATCTTCTGCGGCAAAAGCTTTATTGCTTACATCTTCAGGAGCAAGAGCGCAAGAGAGCAAGAGAGCAAGAGAGAGAATGTCAAAACCCAGTCCCTTTTAAGGAGAATTATCCTCTGCCTAGGACGTGTCACTCCCTGATTGGCTGCAGCCCATCGGCCGAGTTGTCGTCACGGGAAAGGCAGAGCACATGGAGTGGAGAACTACCCTTGGCACATGCGCAGATTATTTGTTTACCACTTAGAACACAGGATGTCAGCGCCATCTTGTAACGGCGAATGTGAGGGCAGCTCCCCACAGATGACACCATTGCATACACCAGCAAGTGTTGGCTGAAAGGACCCTGATATAGCTGTCTCTTGTGAGACTAGGCTGGGGCCTAGCAAACACATAAGTAGATGCTCACAGTCAGCTATTGGATGGATCACAGGGCCCCCAATGGAGGAGCTAGAGAAAGTATCCAAGGAGCTAAAGAGATCTGCAACCCTGTAGGTGCAACAACATTATGAACTAACCAGTACCCCGGAGCTCTTAACTCTAGCTGCATATGTATCAAAAGATGGCCTAGTCAGCCATCACTGGAAAGAGAGGCCCATCGGACACGCAAACTTTATATGCCCCAGTACAGGGGAATGCCAGGGCCAAAAAGTGGGAATGGGTGGGTAGGGAAGTTGGGGGGAGGGTATGGGGGACTTTTGGAATAGCATTCTAAATGTAATTGAGGAAAATACGTAATAATAAAAAATATTTTTAAAAAAAGTTAAAACCAGATTTGCAAAAAAAAAAAAAAAAATAGTCTCCATAGGCTTACATATTTGAATGCTCAATTATCAGAAATGGAACTATAAGAGAAGGATTAGGAGGTGTGGCTTTGTTAGAGCAAGTGTGTCACTGTGGGTGGGCTTTGAGACTTCAAGAGTCCATGCCAGTTCCCTTTCCCTCTCTCCCTCTCCCTCTCTCCCTCTCCCTCTCCCTCTCCCTCTCCCTCTCCCTCTCCCTCTCCCTCTCCCTCTCCCTCTCCCTCTCCCTCTCCCTCTCCCTCTCTCTCTCCCTCTCCCTGTCAGAATGTATCCCTGAGGTACTTCTCCTACACCACACCTGCCTACTATGTAAATTAAATTAATTATTTTCTTTTTTAAAAATCTCATTAGTCAAGGCATCTCTTTGTGGGCAAAAGATAGTGACTAAGACATCTAGTCAAAAGTCTATTATTTGAGTGATCATAGGCCCAAATGGGGAAGCTATTCCCATTGTTTTTTGGCTAAATAAATGTGAAATGCCTGACAAATTATCTTCTAAATAATCATTAATATGTTTATCTTCATAGAAAATTTGCAGTAGTCAGTGATAAATTCATATACTCATAAT
Source organism: Mus musculus (assembly GCF_000001635.26). NCBI lineage: Eukaryota > Metazoa > Chordata > Mammalia > Rodentia > Muridae > Mus > Mus musculus. Next base: position 71,821,543 of record NC_000071.6, read on the forward strand.
TGGCCTAATATCAGAGTATAAATGACTGTTGAATACCTAGTCATAAACAGCATGTCTCTAGCACAGACTCCTAGACTCAGGACACAAGGAGGGAAAATGGACAGGAAGATTTTAGGCCAATAGTTTGGAATGATGTGGCTGGTATACTCTTGGGGTCACAGCAGCTTTAGCAGTACAAGATCTCCTCAGTGCTGGTCCTGTCATTGCCCTGTCTGGAAGTCGTAAGGGTTTATGTAGTTCAAGATATCACTATGGACTTATATGCAGATAATAGCTAACAGTAAAGAGAGACATTTTCTTCAGGTGTATAGCCATGAGTGGGGTACACAGGTCCTATAAACAAACTAAAATCCATGTTCCTGTAAACAACTCTAATAAAACACTAGGATGAGCAGACACACACACAATTTGAAGGGAGTACTTGTTGAGAAGTGGAAGGAGACTAATAAGAATGGGAAGAAAGGATAACGGGGCAGGGGGATGAATATGATATAATGTGTGAGGATGTTATAAATTATTCTGTATATTTGATGTTTATTTAATATATGTCAACATTAAAAATGTAAACATCATTTTTTAAAATACAGTAACATTTGGTTATTATAATAAAGTTTAAAGTGATAGCTAGTTATAACTCATTACTTACAGTCAGTGAGACCAACTGAAATAGCTGAGATTCTGTGGTTTTCATTTCTTTGAAGAAAACCTTCTGTATGATTGGAAAAGTTAAATAGACTTTCTGATTGGGACAAATGGGTAACGTTGAAGATGTTTGAAATGTGACACAAAAATGGGGGAAAAGTGAAAGAGAAGCAGTGTGTGTCTGGCAATCTGAGATATATTTGAATTGATGTTTTGAAGGTGGTCTCTATGAATTCATACTGGATTCTGAGCCCATTCACCTTGTCTAGTCTCCTCATCATACACAAATATGCCTAGGGCCTTTAGTGTGATTGTTTAAGATGGAATGCCCGTGGAGTCAGTGATTTGAGATCCCTGGGTCTAGCATTTGTTTAAAGAATACAGCAGCAGGTCTCAACCTTACCAGTGCTGCATTTTTTAAAAAACAGTTCTTCATGTTGTAGGAGCCTCCAAACATAAAATTATTTCATTGCTAATTCGTAGCTGAAATTTTGCTATTGGTATGACTCATAATGTAAATTTCTGTGTTTTTCAATGACCTTAGGTGATGTCTGTAAATGGATCACTCAACCCCCAAAGAGGTTGCGACCCACACGTTGAGAAGCACTGTATTACGGGTGGTTTATATTTCCTCTTCAATTTTCTCCTAGTCTAATTATGTCTGCTACCATACCCACTTGATCCTTGTGGTAAATATTTATTTGGCCTTCTTTCTAGAAGATAGAATTAGAGATTCTTTTCATCATTATTAAAACCAAAATCTGCTATGAAAGTTCCAGTAACACTTAAAGAAGCATTACTCTACATGACTTTTCTATGACATCATGAGTTAGAGCAGCCAGCTAAAATGCTTCTACTGAATGAGTCAAACCAGGAACAGAAAGCAACCAGCAAAAGAAAAGGAGCAACTAGCACTTCCTTCTCTGCTCTCACACGTTAATCTAGTGTGCAGGAGCAGCCTTCCTGCAGGGCTGACACCAGATATGTTGTATGATGTATAATGTGTGTCTCCAGTGCTGGCCTTCATTTTCTTAGGTTATTATTTTCTTTCCTCCTTTAGGGCATCCTGTCCTAAAATGTCAAGGGTTTCTCTTGGTAGAATTATCTACACACACACACACACACACACACACACACACACACACACATATATATATATACACATACACACTCATACACAAACACATGTGCACACACACAAAAACACACATCTACACACTCACACAAACACAGAAACAAACATACAATGTACAAACTCACATGCCCTCACACATAAACACACATCTACACACACACAAATATACACACATACAAGCATACACACAAACACATACACTCACACAAACTCACTCACACACACTCACTCTCACACACACATATACACACATACACACTCATACACAAACACATATACACACTCACACACAAACACACATCTACATAACCACACAAACACACAAACATGCAACATAAAAGCTCACATACCCACACATATACATACACACACTCACATAAACACATACCTCTACACACACACACGCATGCACATACAAGAATACACAAAAACACATACCCCCCACACATACACACACACATACACAGAAAGATTTTTATAGTAAACCAAAGAATAAAAAGACTGAACATATTCATGTTTAATATTTATTCCCTGGAAATAAATGTGAGTACTGCATGGTGCAAGGATGGAGAAGATGTCCAGAGATGCTTATCAGGTTCAAGCCCACAAACCTTCATCTATTTTTAGCTGGGTCAGACTGACCCAATTCCTTGACATTTGTATTTGCATGTTTAGAATATCCAACACTGCTTTGCTCAGCAAATTCTACAAATACTTCTTTGAGCCTAGTTGATTGATTAATAATAACAATGGTGATGAGAGGCAGGAGATAGCTTTTTAAATCCTTCATGCATGGTAAGACTATACTTCATTCCTGGAATTCAACATTCTTCTTTTAGATCTCATAAATAGCTCTTGTTGCTCCCTGAATAAATCCAAAATTAGACAACCTTTCTATCAGGCTCATGGTTGCATCCTGAACACCTAAACCCATTTTTTTCTATATGATACTTACTGAAAATATCTCTAAATTTATGAATGAATATTGCTCATTGTCATAGGTGTATATTTTTTAATGACCACACTGAAGGAATAGAACATTATGTGTTCCTTTATACAGAGGACCAAAACTGCTAGAAATAAAAATTTTAACTACTAGAATATTAATACTGAGTGACAATGTTTGTCTATATCAAAAAATCTAAAATTCAAAAGAAAGTCAAGAGACACCTTGGCTTCTGCCTTAAAACAACAGAAAAGGGTTCCCTCTGGCATCTGGAGGCCAGAAGTTCAGCAGTTCTGTGCTTCTTCTGAAAGTGCTGGGAGATCATTCTTCATCTCTTCCTGGTTTCTGGTGACCCTCATGTATTTCTTGGTTCATAACTACACAATGCTAGTATGACTTCCTTCTTCACATGTATGTCCTTGCTCAGTAAGTCTTAGGTCCACCAGCTGCAGGGTCCCTCTGTACAAATAGGTTTACATATGCATATACATACACACACACACACACACACACACACACATTCAGGGTGCCACTTACAAAAGGTCTTGTGTAACAGGGAGAACCACTGTGGAGTTGGTCAGACAAATTCAAGACCCAGCATTAATGATATGCATTTTCAGCCTTCCTAATCCTTAGTACTCCTATCTGATTTTGACTTCAAAGAGCTGTGTGAAATAAAGTGACAAACAGAAAGTAAATGAAATCTGTATGGTCCTGGTCCAGGGTTAACTTGTCTTTCAATGAAATTTTGTAGGGCCAATGTATTCTAAATGGTCTCTGTACAGCATATTTCTTTGGAGTCAATGATACTGTATAATGTGCTTTAAATGTATGTGGCAGGCCTCCTATTGTGTGTTTTAATACATGTAGAGACAGGGAGAGAAAGAGAGGGAAAGAGGGAGGGAAAGAGGGAGGGAGGGAGGGAGGGAGGGAGGGAGGGAGGGAGGGAGGGAGGGAGGGAGGGAAAAAAACAGGGAAACTTTTACAGGTGACACAATTGAAATTGTTATATGTATGTCAAAGATTATCAGTCTAAATGCATTTTACAAATGTACTTTCAATGCAAATAAATTATACTCCAACAAAACTATCTTTAATATGTCTGGTCCATTGAAAATACTCAGAAAATGTCGATCCCATTTTTTGTAAGTATCTAAGTTATAGGTAGTCAGCTATTATGAGGTTTTCTTCTGGACATCCATTATAACTCAATATGTTATGACTACCTCTCACTAAAACCTTAAGAACCCTCTTATTATTTACTCAAAATGAAATGTTCCAAGCAGTGCAGTCTTATAACTAAAGTCAGTAGATGGCTTTTAGAAATTAAAACTAGTCTTCTGTTTATAAGATTTTAATGAGGAGTGAATTTAGCTAGATAAAATTACAAATAAATGGAAGTGCTCAGAATGCTGTGGTCCTGTTGACTGAACAGACTAGATGGACTGCAGATACATTGCTATTTCTTCCACTGCACTGGGTTTAAAAAGTTTTTTCCAGAGAAAGCCAGAGAGGCTTGCCCCGTTCCTACTTGGAAAATGTGAAGAATTTCACAAGCAACTGTGAACCTTAATGAACTAAAGACTTTAAAACATTGAGTACAACAACAACTATATATTAATATATATCAACATTATCTATAATTTATATGTATATTTTTTTAAATTGCTTATTTATTATTTTGTTTGTTTGTTTTTTTTTTTTTTTCAAGACAGGGTTTCTCTGTGTAGCCCTGGCTGTCCTGGAACACACTCTGTGGATCAGGCTGGCCTCGAACTCAGAAATCGACCTGCCTCTGCCTCCCAAGTATTAGGATTAAAGGCGTGTGCCACCACTGCCTGTCTTAAAATTGCTTATTTAAATGCCAAATAAATAAGTATAAACTTAGTGGGGAAGTGCTCACAACAACCTCAGAGGTAGAAAGAAAATAAGATTGGTCTCTATATTCTATGTCATCTTCAAAAACAATTGGAACCGTTTTACAGAGAAATCACATGGCATTTTTTGTTGTATTTATTCATCTACACAAATATCCAAGGTTATTCATGAATATCCATTGTCTTCTAGAATTCTACATGATATAATGAAAATGTGAACATTCCCTTCTGGGAAGCTGAAGTGTGCAAAGGGCCACCAATGCATAAATAGACAAATATAATACATTCTTCCAAGGTTAACACTAAAGGATAAGAGTAGCAGGGGAAGAAAGAAGCAACCCTTTCCAAGGTTCACTGCTTATTCAAATGATGAATATAACCAGTGGCTACTTTCTGTGAGTATCAAATAATGAGTGTGTTTACATCAGAAATATTGAGATATTGCACTTTCAGGTTAGCAGAAGAGTAAATGGATTCATACTAGTTTAGTTGGTGGTACGTGGAGAATGAAAGGACAGGGTAAAAAAAAAAAAACAACAATATGGTCATGTACAAGGTTGAGATTCACTGAGCACCAAGACCGTGTACTAGCTGCATATAATAATTCCAATAAAAAAATATCTGATGTAATTAACTTTAGAAAGAAGAAAGTTTTGTCTGACTCACAGATCAGAGAGCTCCAAATGAGTCAAGGGCCATTACTTTGTGATATAACTTCATTTTAGAAATGACATAGAAGGGAATGCTTGTCGGGATAAAATGTTCTATCTCCCACCAAAGAAGATCAGAGACATGGGCATTACATTCTCATTCCAGCTTTTGCTGTTAGCTAGTGATCTAGTGACTTTCATGTGGGCCTCCCACTACTACTACCAGCCTCTGAGGTGTATTTAATATCCAAACCAGAGTAGACCCAAGTAAAGATACATTACCATCTCTGCAGGTATCCAAGCGCCAGCAAAGTTCTAATGCATCTACTGCCATTTGCTCTGCCACTCTTTGTGTGCTCTTTGTCTAATAACATTTCTAGCTCTCTTGCTTTCACCAGCTCTTAGTAATCATAGTTGTCCTTCTACAGGTGATTATCTCTTTGTGCATCTTCATTTCTGCTCCACACATCTAATCAAGCCATATTTTGTGTTGTAGCTTTCAAACTTGAGCGTTCACATCCATAAGCTTTTGTGACATTCCAATAATGTGAAAGAAGTACAGAGTATTTTTTTTTGATGTCTATTGGGTGGAAAACTAAATTACACAATTTGGATCATATGTAATAGTCAGAATCAATCTTAGCCATAGACCACTGACTAATCTACATTACCCCTTTATCCACTGGAAGACAAAAAGTAATTTGCTCTAACTATGATAAAATATGTACATGAATTGGAATTGCGAACCCACAACTTCAGAGTCTGTTTCAAGTGCTATATAAGGACCACCAGGAGAACATCTGCTGACAGTGTGAGAAATTAAGACAAGGGACCTCTTTCATTATCCCTGAGCTATGGTTACAGTAAAATTAACTAGTATTTATTGAGCACATGCTTGTATTACATGTGCTGTGCTAAATCATCCATTATGTTTTCTTAGTCAATTCTAATTTAATAAATGAGTAAATAGGCCATGGGAAGACTAGCAGACTTGGCTGTGGAAATAGCCAAACAATACTTGGGTTACACTCAGATCTACTAAACTAAAAGCCATAAATGTGAGGCTGTGATGCTGTCCCATTACAGTTACAAAAGATGAAACATAACAATACAATCTTTGGAAACCATATACGATAAGCAGAATTAACTCTAGTTATCTTACTAGTTATCTTACACTGTAATAGAAAGAAGGCCAAGCTAAGACTATGTGCCTCTGGCCTATGACATCATAACCATAACTACAAACTTCACATGAAGTTATTTAAGTCAAATCAACATCTATTCACAAGATTTCTGTCTTCATAAGTAGTAAACATTGTGGTTACCCAGAGAATGAGACAAAAACCACACCCTCGAAAGCATAGAGCAGAGGGGCAGATGAATAGCTAAGTCTTGACTTTATGAATTCTGCAGGGTGAAGAAGTATATGATAGAGACACTGGAAAAATGATAAGAAACAGATACAGAGGTAGGTTGATTAGGTTTGGAATGCTAGTTAGCTTTGAATAAAGTAGAATCTGATACGAGTTTGTGGGCAAGCAGAATTTTAACTGTCAGCAGAGGAAAATATAACCAAAAGAGACATATGGGAAAATTCAAGAATGTAAAGGGAATACTTAGTATCCCTTAAGCCCTGTTGTATGCAGAGCTGAACAGGTGCTTTGGGGGAAGGGTATTGGAAAAGCAAATTGAGCCAGATGATTGAAACCTTCCTTGAAGAAAGAGAGTTTGCACTTCTGCTTTGGATGCATGTCAGCTATAAGCAATTTCATTCTGCCAAGAAGAGCTCTGGAATGAAAATCAGGACACAGTGCAATGTTTCCCTTAGATACCCTGGACTAGTCTACAGCATAGGTTTTGCTTAGAAGCAATTCCAGTGTGGTGAGCACACCAGTATTGTGAGTTCTCTCCTGAAATGCTAGCTTCATGTTCTTATTCCAGAGTTTCTTTTTCAAACATTTGAATGTTAAGGATGTTGATTGTAAGTGTAAATACACAAACTTACATCTAAAAATAAAGATAACGAGAGAGGACAGAAGATTGGTAGAGGAAAGGGTGAGATATATTTATAAAAATAGATAGTTAAGAAAGAAAAGACAAAAATGCCTAAGATGGGTAGAGGAGAAAGCAGGAAGGAAGCGAGACGGCCTTGTAAACATCACATGGATTTTATGGACTTGTTCTTCTTGTGGAAGAAGTGAGCACAACATTTCATATCTATCTATAGATCTTTAAAAATGAATTCTTGTCAGGTAATCTTGCAAAATCAGAAAATAAATGTATAACTTAATGAATATTTAAATGCAACATGAACTTCAGCTGCTCCTAAAACTAAGGTAGTTCTGTGGCAACCTTAGAGAGAAAGCCTAGCTCCAAAGAAAGGAGGATTGTTACCATGGCAACTCCTAGGCTGACTCATTCATAGATAACTCTTTAAACTTGTGACATGAGAGAAATTGCTTGAGGATTTTTAACATTGTACCAAAATACATACTGCTCCAAGCAGATGAGAAAAAAAAATCAGCACAGCCTCGTTTTCTGTCCTAAAGATTTCTGCACTATTTCCAAGCAAGATGTCTATCATCCTTAAGTTTTTCCCACATTTGGGATGGAGAAATGACCACAACAGAGGTGTAGGAGACTAAGGAGAACTCACACTGTTTGCCAAAAATGAAGTTCTTTGTGTGCTTGCAGATAAAACATTAGAATCACATCACCTGCTGACTTTTGATTTATATTCAGTTTTGAAATGTAATTAAATTTCCAGAAGATATATATGTGTGTGTGTGTGTGTGTGTGTGTGTGTGTGTGTGTGTGTGTGTGTATCCAATGCATATAAGTATAAAAGACAAAAAAAGGTAGGGTGAATGGACAGAAAGACACAAAATACTAAAAGGAAATTACAGTAAACCTCTCTTCTTCCTATTTAATCCCTCTCTATCTCCTTTTCTCTCTCCCCTTCACCTCATGCTCCCTCTTACCTCCTTCTACTCCTTTTGTTCCTTTGGGTTTTCTTGTGAAATATGCCTTTATAGAGTAACAAAGGAAGAAGATGCTGGATTTAGGTTTCTTTTGCTGAAATGAAAAACTAATACAAGAAGTAACTGCCAAAATAGGCAATGACAATTGCAAACAGAGACAGGAGCAGATTTTGCATGTCTAGCAAAAGCATAGACATAGCACATTTAGGAGTTGAAACAACCCTTGGAGGGGATGCTTGAGCCATCATTGCTTGTCTATAGCAAGGACTGGGTTCCATTTTAATTCCTCTCAATATGTTATTTATTTTAATTTTATTTTTGAAAACAGTTATTTTATGCAGTTTATTATCACAGCTCCCCTTCCCTCGTCTCCTCTTATATATTCCTCATCTCATCCCAATACTTTTTAAGAGATTCATATTTAATATGCCTACCTGTGTGTACCTGTGTTTTTTTAATATGAATCTAGTTACATGTAGATGTTAGAGGTGTCAATCTCCCTGGAGTTGGAGGTACAGTCAGTTGTAAGATACCTGAAACAGGTGAGAACCAAGCATAGGTCTTCTTTTTTCAGGCCCCCTAACAATGTGCTTCATTTCGTTTTGTTTTAAGTCTCTATTCCCCTTCTAATACTAACCCCTTCTGCCTCCATTTAGACGATAAAATATTTTATCTCTATTACAAATTCTTTTTCTTACTTGAACTCTTTATCTCTAGAATTGATTTTCCCCCAGTCCAATCCAGTTATTGATCAGCTCAGCAAACAGTCATTGGGCATCCTCCAGACAGAAAGTCCTGTTCTTAGGGTTAAGGCAATCACATGGTAGATAAGCTCTAATGGAGCACAGAGTCCAATCAGAGTAAGACAAGAATACCCAGCACTTTCCCATTGTACAGTGATAATCATGAGGATGAACAAGTTTTACAGGAACATATGGAACAGCCAAACACAAGCTACTATCTGCTGACAGCACTATAGCTTCCCTCTAATCTCAGGCTTCTGTCAGGCAAAAGTATTTACATAAACAAGCTACTGAGAAAGAATGAATGTCCCATGCCAAGATCTTACAAGAAAAACTATGATGTTTGAGAAACAGAGAGATGAGAATGCCCAAATGAGAGGGAAGTGTGACCAAAGAGGATGACTGGGACAAAATAGGTGTTTCTTCCACTTCAAGAATCTATATTCTTCATTTCATGACATTGAGAGACTACAGCAGATTTAATCATAAAATCACCATGCTCACAATATTTCAATTTAAACAGAAATTAGGATACCCAAAAGACGAATGAGTAAAAGACTGAGCGGAAGAGAAAACTAATTAGGAGCCTATAACAGTCAATCATATATACACTATACACAAAATAATAAAATTTAAATGCCACCTTGATTAATTCATTTAACATAGTCATGAAAGACTTTTCGGTTTGAGTTTGGATGATTGTACCAGGAGGGATACGGAGGATCAGATTTACAGTTTTGTGGGCATAGTTTAGACTGGGGTGGTCTGCCACTCACTCCATTATCCAGGATTCAACCAACTCAGTTTTAGCCCTTCTCGTAATCAATACAACCATCCACTTTTCCTAGGATTTTACATATACATTGTCTAAATTAAGAGATTCTTTGTTTGCTTTTGATCTGATTGTCACTTGGAAATAATTTCCAGCTTGGGAAACAGAGTTGCTACCATAGCTAATAATGAATGAGGCTTTTATTTGGAAGTAGTAAGATATTTTGGCAGAGTTCTGTATGTGACATCCATTGTACCAGAAGAAAATTACTCTACTCCCTGTACTCCTTGAGGATTATTATGGAACAAAAGTGTTGGCTTTCTCTTAGGTATCATCTGATGAAAGGCCCAGAGCTGTCTGAACAGTTGATTGTACTTAGCATGCCATGGGGAAGTTGACACTGTGCTGATAAGAGGTTAGCAGTGACGTTCATTACGAACAGGATGATGAAGGAGCATTCATGGATAAAACATCAGAGAAAGGAATGAAAAGTCCACACCAGAACTGAATGTTAATAACTAATTGGCATCCATTAAAAGGCAAACAGAAAGCAGCAGCGGTCGCCATCTTGGTCCGGGACCCGCCGAACTTAGGAAATTAGTCTGAACAGGTGAGAGGGTGCGCCAGAGAACCTGACAGCCTCTGGAACAGGCAGAAGCACAGAGGGGCTGAGGCAGCACCCTGTGTGGGCCGGGGACAGCCGGCCACCTTCCGGACCGGAGGACAGGTGCCCGCCCGGCTGGGGAGGCGACCTAAGCCACAGCAGCAGCGGTCGCCATCTTGGTCCGGGACCCGCCGAACTTAGGAAATTAGTCTGAACAGGTGAGAGGGTGCGCCAGAGAACCTGACAGCTTCTGGAACAGGCGGAAGCACAGAGGCGCTGAGGCAGCACCCTGCGTGGGCCGGGGACAGCCGGCCACCTTCCGGACCAGAGGACAGGTGCCCACCCGGCTGGGGAGGCGGCCTAAGCCACAGCAGCAGCGGTCGCCATCTTGGTCCGGGACCCGCCGAACTTAGGAAATTAGTCTGAACAGGTGAGAGGGTGCGCCAGAGAACCTGACAGCCTCTGGAACAGGCAGAAGCACAGAGGCGCTGAGGCAGCACCCTGTGTGGGCCGGGGACAGCCAGCCACCTTCCGGACCAGAGGACAGGTGCCCGCCCGGCTGGGGAGGCGACCTAAGCCACAGCAGCAGCGGTCGCCATCTTGGTCCCGGGACTCCAAGGAACTTAGGAATTTAGTCTGCTTAGGTGAGAGTCTGTACCACCTGGGAACTGCCAAAGCAACACAGTGTCTGAGAAAGGTCCTGTTTTGGGCCTTCTTCTTCGGCCAGGAGGAGGTCCAAATACAAGATATCTGCGCACCTTCCCTGTAAGAGAGCTTGCCAGCAGAGAGTGCTCTGAGCACTGAAACTCAGAGGAGAGAATCTGTCTCCCAGGTCTGCTGATAGACGGTAACAGAATCACCAGAAGAACAATCTCTAAACAGAGTCAACTATAACTACTAACTCCAGAGATTACCAGATGGCGAAAGGTAAACGGAGGAATCTTACTAACAGGAACCAAGACCACTCACCATCACCAGAACCCAGCACACCCACTTCGCCCAGTCCAGGGAACCCCAACACACCTGAGAACCTAGACCTAGATTTAAAAGCATATCTCATGATGATGGTAGAGGACATCAAGAAGGACTTTAATAAATCACTTAAAGAAATACAGGAGAACACTGCTAAAGAGTTACAAGTCCTTAAAGAAAAACAGGAAAACACAATCAAACAGGTAGAAGTCCTTACAGAAAAAGAGGAAAAAACATACAAACAGGTGATGGAAATGAACAAAACCATACTAGACCTAAAAAGGGAAGTAGACACAATAAAGAAAACTCAAAGCGAGGCAACACTAGAGATAGAAACCCTAGGAAAGAAATCTGGAACCATAGATTTGAGCATCAGCAACAGAATACAAGAGATGGAAGAGAGAATCTCAGGTGCAGAAGATTCCATAGAGAACATCGGCACAACAATCAAAGAAAATGGAAAATGCAAAAAGATCCTAACTCAAAATATCCAGGAAATCCAGGACACAATAAGAAGACCAAACGTACGGATAATAGGAGTGGATGAGAATGAAGATTTTCAACTCAAAGGTCCAGCAAACATCTTCAACAAAATTATTGAAGAAAACTTCCCAAATCTAAAGAATGAGATGCATATGAACATACAAGAAGCCTACAGAACTCCAAATAGACTGGACCAGAAAAGAAATTCCTCCCGACACATAATAATCAGAACATCAAATGCACTAAATAAAGATAGAATACTAAAAGCAGTAAGGGAAAAAGGTCAAGTAACATATAAAGGCAAGCCTATCAGAATTACACCAGATTTTTCACCAGAGACTATGAAAGCCAGAAGAGCCTGGACAGATGTTATACAGACACTAAGAGAACACAAACTGCAGCCCAGGCTACTATACCCAGCCAAACTCTCAATTATCATAGAGGGAGAAACCAAAGTATTCCACGACAAAACCAAATTCACGCATTATCTCTCCAGGAATCCAGCCCTTCAAAGGATAATAACAGAAAAAAACCAATACAAGAACGGGAACAATGCCCTAGAAAAAACAAGAAGGTAATCCCTCAACAAACCTAAAAGAAGACAGCCACAAGAACAGAATGCCACCTTTAACAACTAAAATAACAGGAAGCAACAATTACTTTTCCTTAATATCTCTTAACATCAATGGTCTCAACTCGCCAATAAAAAGACATAGACTAACAAACTGGCTACACAAACAAGACCCAACATTTTGCTGCTTACAGGAAACTCATCTCAGAGAAAAAGATAGACACTACCTCAGAATGAAAGGCTGGAAAACAATTTTCCAAGCAAATGGTATGAAGAAACAAGCAGGAGTAGCCATCCTAATATCTGATAAGATTGACTTCCAACCCAAAGTCATCAAAAAAGACAAGGAGGGACACTTCATTCTCATCAAAGGTAAAATCCTCCAAGAGGAACTCTCAATTCTGAATATCTATGCTCCAAATACAAGAGCAGCCACATTCACTAAAGAAACTTTAGTAAAGCTCAAAGCACACATTGCGCCTCACACAATAATAGTGGGAGACTTCAACACACCACTTTCACCAATGGACAGATCATGGAAACAGAAACTAAACAGGGACACACTGAAACTAACAGAAGTGATGAAACAAATGGATCTGACAGATATCTACAGAACATTTTTCCCTAAAACAAAAGGATATACCTTCTTCTCAGCACCTCATGGTACCTTCTCCAAAATTGACCACATAATAGGTCACAAATCAGGCCTCAACAGATTCAAAAATATTGAAATTGTCCCATGTATCCTATCAGATCACCATGCACTAAGGCTGATCTTCAATAACAAAATAAATAACAGAAAGCCAACATTCACATGGAAACTGAACAACACTCTTCTCAATGATACCTTGGTCAAGGAAGGAATAAAGAAAGAAATTAAAGACTTTTTAGAGTTTAATGAAAATGAAGCCACAACGTACCCAAACCTTTGGGACACAATGAAAGCATTTCTAAGAGGGAAACTCATAGCTATGAGTGCCTTCAAGAAAAAACGGGAGAGAGCACATACTAGCAGCTTGACAACACATCTAAAAGCTCTAGAAAAAAAGGAAGCAAATTCACCCAAGAGGAGTAGACGGCAGGAAATAATCAAACTCAGGGGTGAAATCAACCAAGTGGAAACAAGAAGAACTATTCAAAGAATTAACCAAACGAGGAGTTGGTTCTTTGAGAAAATCAACAAGATAGATAAACCCTTAGCTAGACTCACTAAAGGGCACAGGGACAAAATCCTAATTAACAAAATCAGAAATGAAAAGGGAGACATAACAACAGATCCTGAAGAAATCCAAAACACCATCAGATCCTTCTACAAAAGGCTATACTCAACAAAACTGGAAAACCTGGACGAAATGGACAAATTTCTGGACAGATACCAGGTACCAAAGTTGAATCAGGATCAAGTTGACCTTCTAAACAGTCCCATATCCCCTAAAGAAATAGAAGCAGTTATTAATAGTCTCCCAGCCAAAAAAAGCCCAGGACCAGACGGGTTTAGTGCAGAGTTCTATCAGACCTTCAAAGAAGATCTAACTCCAGTTCTGCACAAACTTTTTCACAAGATAGAAGTAGAAGGTATTCTACCCAACTCATTTTATGAAGCCACTATTACTCTGATACCTAAACCACAGAAAGATCCAACAAAGATAGAGAACTTCAGACCAATTTCTCTTATGAACATCGATGCAAAAATCCTTAATAAAATTCTCGCTAACCGAATCCAAGAACACATTAAAGCAATCATCCATCCTGACCAAGTAGGTTTTATTCCAGGGATGCAGGGATGGTTTAATATACGAAAATCCATCAATGTAATCCATTATATAAACAAACTCAAAGACAAAAACCACATGATCATCTCGTTAGATGCAGAAAAAGCATTTGACAAGATCCAACACCCATTCATGATAAAAGTTCTGGAAAGATCAGGAATTCAAGGCCAATACCTAAACATGATAAAAGCAATCTACAGCAAACCGGTAGCCAACATCAAAGTAAATGGAGAGAAGCTGGAAGCAATCCCACTAAAATCAGGGACTAGACAAGGCTGCCCACTTTCTCCCTACCTTTTCAACATAGTACTTGAAGTATTAGCCAGAGCAATTCGACAACAAAAGGAGATCAAGGGGATACAAATTGGAAAAGAGGAAGTCAAAATATCACTTTTTGCAGATGATATGATAGTATATATAAGTGACCCTAAAAATTCCAACAGAGAACTCCTAAACCTGATAAACAGCTTCGGTGAAGTAGCTGGATATAAAATTAACTCAAACAAGTCAATGGCCTTTCTCTACACAAAGAATAAACAGGCTGAGAAAGAAATTAGGGAAACAACACCCTTCTCAATAGCCACAAATAATATAAAATATCTCGGCGTGACTCTAACGAAGGAAGTGAAAGATCTGTATGATAAAAACTTCAAGTCCCTGAAGAAAGAAATTAAAGAAGATCTCAGAAGATGGAAAGATCTCCCATGCTCATGGATTGGCAGGACCAACATTGTAAAAATGGCTATCTTGCCAAAAGCAATCTACAGATTCAATGCAATCCCCATTAAAATTCCAACTCAATTCTTCAACGAATTAGAAGGAGCAATTTGCAAATTCATCTGGAATAACAAAAAACCGAGGATAGCAAAAACTCTTCTCAAGGATAAAAGAACCTCTGGTGGAATCACCATGCCTGACCTAAAGCTTTACTACAGAGCAATTGTGATAAAAACTGCATGGTACTGGTATAGAGACAGACAAGTGGACCAATGGAATAGAATTGAAGACCCAGAAATGAACCCACACACCTATGGTCACTTGATCTTCGACAAGGGAGCCAAAACCATCCAGTGGAAGAAAGACAGCATTTTCAACAATTGGTGCTGGCACAACTGGTTGTTATCATGTAGAAGAATGCGAATCGATCCATACTTATCTCCTTGTACTAAGGTCAAATCTAAGTGGATCAAGGAACTTCACATAAAACCAGAGACACTGAAACTTATAGAGGAGAAAGTGGGGAAAAGCCTTGAAGATATGGGCACAGGGGAAAAATTCCTGAACAGAACAGCAATGGCTTGTGCTGTAAGATCGAGAATTGACAAATGGGACCTAATGAAACTCCAAAGTTTCTGCAAGGCAAAAGACACTGTCTATAAGACAAAAAGACCACCAACAGACTGGGAAAGGATCTTTACCTATCCTAAATCAGATAGGGGACTAATATCCAACATATATAAAGAACTCAAGAAGGTGGACCTCAGAAAATCAAATAACCCCCTTAAAAAATGGGGCTCAGAACTGAACAAAGAATTCTCACCTGAGGAATACCGAATGGCAGAGAAGCACCTGAAAAAATGTTCAACATCCTTAATCATCAGGGAAATGCAAATCAAAACAACCCTGAGATTCCACCTCACACCAGTGAGAATGGCTAAGATCAAAAATTCAGGTGACAGCAGATGCTGGCGAGGATGTGGAGAAAGAGGAACACTCCTCCATTGTTGGTGGGATTGCAGGCTTGTACAACCACTCTGGAAATCAATCTGGCGGTTCCTCAGAAAATTGGACATAGTACTACCGGAAGATCCAGCAATACCTCTCCTGGGCATATATCCAGAAGAAGCCCCAACTGGTAAGAAGGACACATGCTCCACTATGTTCATAGCAGCCTTATTTATAATAGCCAGAAACTGGAAAGAACCCAGATGCCCCTCAACAGAGGAATGGATACAGAAAATGTGGTACATCTACACAATGGAGTACTACTCAGCTATTAAAAAGAATGAATTTATGAAATTCCTAGCCAAATGGATGGACCTGGAGAGCATCATCCTGAGTGAGGTAACACAATCACAAAGGAACTCACACAATATGTACTCACTGATAAGTGGATACTAGCCCAAAACCTAGGATACCCACGATATAAGATACAATTTCCTAAACACATGAAACTCAAGAAAAATGAAGACTGAAGTGTGGACACTATGCCCCTCCTTAGAAGTGGGAACAAAACACCCATGGAAGGAGTTACAGAAACAAAGTTTGGAGCTGAGATGAAAGGATGGACCATGTAGAGACTGCCATATCCAGGGATCCACCCCATAATCAGCATCCAAACGCTGACACCATTGCATATACTAGCAAGATTTTATCGAAAGGACCCAGATGTAGCTGTCCCTTGTGAGACTATGCCGGGGCCTAGCAAACACAGAAGTGGATGCTCACAGTCAGCTAATGGATGGATCACAGGGCTCCCAATGGAGGAGCTAGAGAAAGTACCCAAGGAGCTAAAGGGATCTTCAACCCTATAGGTGGAACAACATTATGAACTAACCAGTACCCCTGAGCTCTTGGCTCTAGCTGCATATGTATCAAAAGATGGCCTAGTCGGCCATCACTGGAAAGAGAGGCCCATTGGACACGCAGACTTTGTGTGCCCCGGTACAGGGGAACGCCAGGGCCAAAGGGGGGGAGTGGGTGGGTAGGGGAGTGGGGGTGGGTGGGTAAGGGGGACTTTTGGTATAGCATTGGAAATGTAAATGAGCTAAATACCTAATAAAAAATGGAAAAAATAAAAAAAAAAAAAAAAAAAAAGACCCCATCTAATTCCCTCCATTATCAACCTCCCCACCACCAAGAAGAAATGATGCAGAAATCCATTATTACAACAAAAATATAGGAAACAGTCCTACTGTACAAATACTTTGTATTTGCCCCCTTTGCTGAAGAATTGTATGAGTAAGCTCAAGAAAGAGCTGCAGGCCTGAAACAATTTCTTATTTCTTCCCCTCCCCTCTCCTCCCCTCCCCTCCCCTCCCCTCTCCTCCCCTCCTCTCCACTCTCCTCCCTTCCCCTCATTTCCACTCCTCCTTTTCTTCCTCTTCCTCTTCCTCTTCTACTTCTTCCTCTCTCTCTCTCTCTCTCTCTCTCTCTCTCTCTCTCTCTCTCTCTCTCTCTCTCTCTCTCTCTCTCGGTAGTGTCTTACTATGTCAAACTCTCTAGGCAAACCAAGTTAACTTCATTATACAGATCAGGCTAACTTCGAACTCACAAAGATCTGTCTCCTCCTGCCCTCCCAGTTTCCTCATGCCAGAGTTCACCACGGAGTCCTTGGCCAAACTCTGGCCCTGGTGCTGACTGAGCTGTGGTAGCAGGTTTCAGTGCTCATGGTGAGAGGCTGTAAGGCCCATCTGCTCGAGGCCTCAGTGAAGGTCTCTGCAGTTTTCACTGTTCCTTCCACTAGTGGCATCATCCGTCCTCCTCAGGCTAACAATCCCTGCAACACATGCAGCAGCCTCACCAGCCTGGAATTTCAGGGAAACACTTCAAAATCTGACATTTCATACTATTCTTGCTGCTTCTTTCCCAAGTGGGGGGGGGGGGGGGGAGGGTATGGGGGACTTTTGGGATAGCATTGGAAATGTAATTGAGAAAAATATGTAATAAAAAATATATATATATAAAAAAGAAGGTGTTCATGTCTGGGATGAGCTAGTAACCTAGGACAATGGAAACTCCTAAGGAATCTCTGGGTGACCCTAACTCCTAGCAATAGGGGATATGAAACCTGAAACAGCTACCTCCTGAAACCAGGCAAGACTTCCAGTGGAGGGATGGGAACACCAACAAAAAAAAAAAAAAAAAAAAAAAAAAAAAAAAAAAGGCAAACAGAAGTCAGCCTTAAGTGAGCAATAAAAGCCATGCCTTGCAGGAAAACCTTTCGAGCTGTGCCTGGTACTTAAGCCATCATTTGTAATAAGCCATACTAGAAAGAATTAGAACTATAGAGTTAGACACGCTTGGATTCAAATAATAGCTGAGGCATTTTGACAAGAGTCACTGTGGACATTCCTTCATGTAGCTGCCTCCATCCATGAGATTAATTCCAATCCTGTAAGAAAGTTTGGAGTTTTAAATACATAGTGTGGCATATGAAAAACATCAGCTAAAATGGTGAACATGTGGTTAAGCACTCGTTGATGCCAGGTCTCATTATTATATAGATGATAATTTATATAACTTATATATAAGGTGCTGTGTTCCTTTGAAATATATTTTAAGCAGATTATTTTTCATATTTGTTTAGACAATTTTTAACAAAATTGGGCCTATTGTACACAGTCTTTTGATTAATTATTCCAACAGTCTTTTTAATAGTATTTGTTCATATAACACAAATATGGTAATTAAGTATCATACTAGTAGACAGATTTGCTCCAAAATTGTAGCTCTAATACACAGTGAGTCTTTAATTAGGTTCCAAGTCTCCTAATTCCTGATGCCATTTCTCATTATCATATTGAATGCCTGTTTGAGATACAGGATTAAATGATAGCTTAGTTTGTTTCAGCCTTGTGTTAGCATGGAAGTTTTATTCCTATTTGGAACCACCCTGTATCTTTACTGCACTTAGTTGTGTGTGTGTGTGTGTGTGTGTGTGTGTATGTGTGTGTATGTGTGTAATCCTACCACTTTTTTATTAGTTTATTTATTTATTCACCTTGCATCCCAGTATCAACCCTGCTGTTATCACCTTACACAGATCCTATGCCCATTACCACATTCCCTTCTCCTCTGAGAAGAAGGAGCCCCACCAGGTGTCATCATCATCTCCCTCACCCTACTCCTTCCACCCCCACACCCAGGACATCAAGTCAGTGCAGGACTAGGCACATCCTCCCCAACTGAGGCCAGATAAGGGCCTAGTTAGTGGAACAGGGTCCACAGGCAAGCAACAGATTCAGGGACAGCACCTACTTCCATTGTTGGGGGACTTGCATGAAGACCAAGCCACACTGCTGCTACATATATGCAGGGTTCCTAGGTCCATCTCATACTTGCTCTTTGCTTGGTGGTTCTGTCTCTGGGAACCCTCAAGAGTCCAGGTTAGTTGACTTTTGGTCTTCCTATAGAGTCTCTGCCCTCTTCAGGTCTCTCAGTTCTTCCCCCAACTCTTCCACAAGATTACTCAAGTTCCATGTAATATTTGGTTGTGGATCTCCCAGTACCTGTTTCCATTAGCTACTGGATAGAGAGGAATTCAACCATCCCCCCATGGACTGTCTTAGTCACCTGGCTTCTTTGGTTCTGTGGATTGTAGCATGGTTATCCTATACTTTATGGATAATATCCACTAACAAATGAGTATATGCTATGCATGTCCTTTGGGTCTGGGTTACCTCACTCAAAATGTTTTCTAGTTCCATCCATTTGTCTGCAAAATTGATGATGGCCTTATTTTTCTTAGCTGAGCAGCATTCCATTGTGAACTATACTTTCTTTATTTATTCTTCAGTTTAAGGGCGGTAGAAGAGTACAAATAGAGCTATATTTATTAATCTACACTAAACTTAAGTCCAAATATATCAAAGACCTCAATGTAAAACCAGACACACTAAATATAATAGAAGAGCATGTGGGGAATAACCTTGAACTCATTGGTATAGGAGATAACTTCCTGAACAGAACACCAATGGCTCAGTCACTAAGATAAATAATTAATAAATAGGGTCTTATGAAACTGAGAAGCTTCTGTAAGGCAAAGAACACCATCAATAGGACAAATGACAGCCTACAGATTGGGAAAAATTTCTTTACCTACCCTACATCTGATAAAGGGCTAATATCCAAAATATGTAAAGAACTCAACAAATTAAATACCAACAACTCAAATAACCCAATCAAAAATTGAGGTAAACAGAGAATTCTCAACAAAGAAATCGTGAATGGTGAAGAAACACTTAAAGAAAATGTTCAATATCCTCAGTCATCAGGGAAATGTAAATCAAAATGACTTTGAAGTTCCACCTTATGTCCATCGGAAGTGCTAAGATGAAAAACTCAAGAGACAGCACATGCTGATGAGGATGTGGAGCAAGTGGAACACTCCTTTTTTGCTGGTGGGAGTGCGAACTTGTACAATAATTCTGGAAATCAATTTAGCATATTCTCAAAAAATGGGAATAGTTCTACCTGAAAACCCAGCTATACCACTCCTGAGTATATACCCAAAAGATGTTCCACCATCCCACAAGGAAGCTTTATTTGTATAGTCAGATATCAGATGTACATATTTTTATGATACTTACTTTGGGGTTTTATTTCTTTGTTTGTTTTGTTTGTATAAAAAAAAGAAAAAGAAGAAGGGAAAGAAAGAAAGAGAGAGAGAGAGAAAAGGAAGGAAGGAAGGAAGGAAGGAAGGAAGGAAGGAAGGAAGGAAGGAAGGAAGGAAGGAAAAAAGAAAAAAAAGCTGATCATTCCTCCATGGCTTGCCTTCTGTTCCTATCTCCAGTTTCCTGACCTATCTTCTTTTAATGTTGGACTATGAGCTTTAAGCTGGAAAAAAATTGCAATTGCCTTTGGTCTCAGTGTTTTTATCACAGTAATTGGAAGCAAACTAGGAGAGTTTGGACTCATTACAGGATGACTGTGAATCTTCATCAGACTCAAGCTAAGCTTATTAGAATTTCAGAATTTTCTTTCTTTTTTGTTCCTTGGTAAAAGGTGCTGAAGTCCTTCACAGCAATGTCTGCCAAGACACTTGTAGCCAATCACAGACCAGCAGAAGTAAGAGCAGATGGCCATGAGTGTGAACCATTGGAGATGGCTTACATGTATATTCATGCAGCTTTTTAGTTCTATAATCTGACTTTAAGATCTTACTTTTATGCATTTTGATTGAGCTCAATATTTATAAAACTATTATTTCAAAGGTATAGTGTATGGTTTTATTTTTATTCTAGTATATTATCAAATTGGCTCTGATGCATGGTCTCATCTTTAAAGAATGGAATAAACCCCCAAAATTTAAAATCCACATACAAGCTCTTTAGTACTTATTTGTATTACATCTTGAGATCACACAACACATCAAGAAAGCCAACTACCTGGTGTAAACAGAATGGAGAAACATGAAAATTCACTATATATATGAAGAGAGAGGGGGCAGGGAGAGAGAGGGGAAGTGACAGACAGACAGACAGACAGACAGACAGACAGACACAACAGAAAGGAAAAGAGTGGACAGAAAGATGGAAAAGAGGTGGGATACAAAAATATTTATGGGAACATGACTCCAGTTACAAAAAATTCAGTTTGAATAACCATGAACAATCATGTATGTAAACATTAAATAAAATTCAGTATATGCCTACCCCAGGATATAGAGTAATTTCTATTCCATTTCATTTTTAAAAGAAACATTTGCATAAATGCATATAAGATACTGCTACTTTAAATAATAAAAATACTATCTATTTATCTATTGACTATGTAGATTTACAGTCATGAGAAAGCATAAAATGTTACTCACCAAGTTAAAAATAGGTTTGTGAAAGAAAACTAGAAAGGAAGGGAATCTGATAAGTGAAACAGAAACAAAAAAATAAAGAGCTATGGGACAAATATGTAATATATGGTTTGATGGTTACTGTTTTCAGCATAAAAGGATCTGGACTCACAAGAAAGTGATCATCTGGGCCATATCTGGGACAGATTTTCTTGATGTTAGTTAATGGTGCTGGAAGCTGGGCGTTGTGGCGCATGCCTTTAATCTCAGCACTCAGGAGGCAGAAGCAGGCGGATTTCTGAGTTCGAGGCCAGCCTGGTCTACAGAGTGAATTCCAGGACAGCCAGGGCTATACAGAGAAACCCTGCCACAAAACAAAACAAAACAAAACAAAACAAAACAAAACAAAACAAAACAAAACAAAACAGTGCTGGAAGAATATTCTTTACCCATGGGTGGGTTCATTCCCTGGATGAGAATTCTGGACTATATAAAATGGAGAAAGTGAATAGATTATGGATGTAGTTGACCAGATGCACCAAGTTTCTGCTAATCTGACTACAATGTTACTATGACTTTGAACTGTGAGCCCAGATGAACTATCCTTCATAAGTTGCTTTTTTTCCCAGGAATTTTAAGGCAGGAACAAGGAAAGAGGCTAACACATGTGCAATTTAAAGCCGCATGATAATGTTCTTTATTAAAAAGAAAAACAATAAAATATTATCGGCAATTATTTCTAAAAAACCAACTTCATTTTTTCATGTGATTATGGTTTTACTACAATTAAAGTAGATACATAAAATCATATGGAGGAAGGGACAACATGACAGGGCTTGGGAGAATCTTCTTTTAGATGCTTACAATACCCCTTCCTGTGGAACTAGAATAATCCCTCCCTCAAGTCATCTATATGGAGAATCTAAAGAGTATTGCCAAACAAAACCGTTCATATGAATTTCAGACCTAGATAATTTTAGAGTTTGCCTCTGTATACTTGACACATGAACCATTGTTCACTTGATACTCTTTAAACTTAAGCCCTAACTGTCCCTAAAGTTGTGCAGATATATCCTACTCTATATTCCCAGACACTTAATTATATTATCTTTTTTGATGACCAATATCCACCTTAAGGGAAACTTACTTGCCAAAGCTACCTGAAAGTCCATTTTTAATCATGTAACAGTGGTAACAGGCTGCATGCTTCCCCACATGGCTCTAAAGCAGCCTATACCCATTGTACATGACAATGTCATGTCACAATATCAAAAGGTTGCATGAGGCAGAATGGCTCCAGCATGTATAATCCCCAAGTTAACCTTATATATTTTAACGGTACAAAGTCCAACCAAATGCTTTGCTATCTGATAGTAAGTAAACTATATGCAAAGTAGGTTTTATTTATGCCATATATGACTAGAGGTGTAATGGAGAAAAACATGTCAACATTTTATGTTTTAATCTTTCTACTATTTGATTGTTATTTTTTGAATGTTTTTACTTTCTATGTTTCTGCAATATGCACACTTTAATTGTATAGGAGGAATAGCTAGAGATATTGTTGGGGGGATTAGAGAGGGAGGAGTAAAAAAAAATGAATTTTGGAGAACAGTGGGAAATGTGCTACATTCTTTCCTGGAACCATTCTAGTATTTCTCAAATCACTGAAAATTGACTAGAAAAGTCCTCAGGCAAAATTCTGAAAATTCTGTTAAGACAAGATGATGACAGTACTAAACTAAAAATTAAAGCCTTTATATCAACTCATGTGAGATATGAGAGACTTTATAATTATATTCTTATTATTTAAAACAATTTTTAAATTCAAACATATATTTGAAATATTCTTTCCCTTCTCCACGTCCTTTAATATCCTCTCCCTACCCAACCAACGTTTTTTCAAAAAATAAACAAAAACCCAAGGCAACAACAAAACCTCCCAAAAACAAAAGTAAAAGAATAAAGGTAAAGCCACATCCAAAAACAAACAAAAAACAAAACAAAACAAAACAACAACAAAAAACCCCACCAAACTGTAACCAAATAAAAGCTCATCTTGTGCACACACACACACACACACACACACACACACACACCACAAAAAAAAACACAAACAAAGCAAAACAGAAACCTATGGCATCCTGTCATACACTGATCAACTACTCCTGAATGTGAGACCTCTCCTGGTGGTTGAGATACCCAGTGTCTTGATTTTTCACTTTCCCAGCAGATGTAAGTGACAGTTGTTTGCTAACCTAGTTTGGGCTAGGTTGTCATCCACTCATTCATCTCTTCACTTTTAAACATGTGACAGCATAAAATATATTAATACAAAAGCTAGAAGTTGGACAAGACAAACCAACAGAAGGAAAATTGCCTAAGAGAAAGTCTAAGAAGCAGGGAACCACTAGTTCACACACTCAAGAATCCCATAATTCTTTGTCCTCCCGATGTCCTTCATCCATTCTAGCTCTTACACTCTTTCCTCCTCCTCTTCCATGCATTCCATGGAGCTCTGAGAGGAGGGATATGATGGAGACATCATCTATACAGATGAGTGCTCCAACAATTCTCACTGTCTGTGTTTTTCTCTGTATTACTAGATTTGTTCCTATCTACTGCAGGAGGAAGCTTCTCCGATAATAGCTGAACAAGGCACTGATCTATGAGTATAGAAGAATATCATCAGGAATCATTTTATCATCACCATTTTTTCCTTCTTTAGACCAGTATTATTTGTTTTTAGCCCAGGTCTCTAAGCTATCTAGTGTCAGGTTCTTGGTCACTTGAGCATTGTTGGGTTCCATCTGGTGGAGTGGGTCTTAAGTCAAATCAGATATTGGTTAGTTACTCTCACTAGCTTTGTGCCACCATTGCACTAGTATATCGTTCAAGCAGTATACCATCTTAAAGAAAGGATTTGTGGCTAGCTTGTGGTTTACATTATTTTGAGAGCATCCAAAGTGCCTTTACATGCTAAAGGAGCTGGAGCAGAGAGGTAAAGCTTTTATGTAGTCATCAGCTCAGCATTCCCATGCTTAATGAATTATGTAGATGTTGTCTTCAGATGCCAGTTTGTGGAGATCAATAAATAGTCTAGGCAACAGCCTGGATTTTGGGGGGATACCATAGTGTTACTTTGGCCAATAACTCAAATATGTGCTACTCAATCCAGGTATTGGAAGCTTTGTTTCATGGCAATAGATGTCATGCTGTGACTATGTCTCCCCCATTATTTGGTAATTTCATTTATATAACCTTTATATGTATATATGTCAAGCAATTTCTACTGTCTTGTTTCCAAACTACTCCCCAAATGCCCCTTAATTTTAGTTTTCTCTCCCTGTATTCTCTCCTACAACTTGATCCTGTCCCCTCCTCCCCACTTTGATCTTCTTATTCCATCCCTTTTCCATCCATCCATAACTATCCTATTTCACTTTCCTAATGAGCTCTATCTGTTCCCTCTAGTCAATTAGTCTACACCTACTCCATAAGGTTCTATATGCTGTAACTTGGTTATCACTGACTTCACAGCTAATATCCATATATAAGTGAAATACTCATATTTCTGAGATGGGATATCTCAACCAGGGTGATTGTTTTCTAGTTCCATTCATTTGCCTGCTAATTACTATTGTCTCATATATTAATCCATACTGTAGTTTCCTCTATCTCAACTCCCCTAGTCCCTATTCCCATCTAACCCTTCCCCCAAATTAATTCTTCCTCCATTTCCCTTCAGATAAGAACAGGCTTCCCAGGGATAGCAAACAAATATGGTATAGTAAGTTACAAGACTAGGCACATACCCTTATAACAAGGCTGGTCAAGACAATCTACAAGGGGGAAAGGGCCAAAGGAGCAGTCAAAAGAGTCAAAGACTGCCATACTCCCACTATCAGGAGTTCTACAAGAGCACCAAGCCATACAAATCATGCCATATCTGTAGAGGACATAGTTCAGACCCTTACAGTTTCTAAATTGTTGCCTCCATCTTTGAGAGCCCTAAGAGCCCTGCTCAGTCAACCCTGAGGGCCCTGCTCTTGTGGTGTCTGTGAAATCCCTGGCTCTTACAGTCATTCTTTCCCTCTTCCTCCGGGTTTTTGAGCTTCACCCCAGCTTGGCTGTGAGTCTCTGCACCTGCTCCCAGCAGTTGCTGGATGAAACCTCTCTAATGAAGACTTGAGTAGGCTCTAGTCTACAAGTATAGCAGAATATCATTAGGAATAATTTTTACTGACTTTTTTGCCAGCTATGTTTGGTTCTGTCCTAGGTCTCTGGGTTATCCAGCCTCTGGGTCCTGGATTACTATAGTTTTGTAACTTGAAGTCCAGGATGGTAAAACCTCCAGGAGCTGTTTTGTTATTCAGAATTGTTTTAGCAATCCTTGATATATTTTTTAGATATGTGAAGGATTGTGTTGAAATTTTGAAGGGGAATCCATTGAAACTGTAGATTACTTTTGTCAGGATAGCCGTTTTTACTATATTAATCCAAATGGTTCATAAGCATGGGAGATTTTTTTGTTTTATGATAATTTCTTCAATTTGTTTTTCAATGACTTGAAGGTATTTATTATTATTATTATTATTATTATTATTATTATTATTATTATTATTATTATTAAAGTCTTTCACATTTTTTGTTAGAAATATTTTCAAGATACTTTATATTATTTGAGACTATTATGAAAGGGATTGTTTCCATTATTTCTTTCTCAGACAATTTGTCATTTGTGTATAGGATACTACTGATTTTTGTGAGTTAATTTTACATCCAACTACTTTGTTCTACCAGGTTTATCAGCTGTAGGGATTTCCTGGTAACATTTTGGCATCACTTATGTATACTATCAAACCTTCTATAAATAGAGATACTTTGAGTTCCTTCTTCCAACTTGTATCCCTTTGATCCCCTTCAGTTGCCTTATTGCTCTAGCTAAATTTTCAAGTATTACATTGAATAAGTATGGAAAGAGTGTGCAACCTTTTTCCTGTTCCTAAAATCAATGGAACTGCTTTTGAGTTTCTTTCCATAGTAGACATGATGAAATTGGCCTTGGAAATTACAATTCAGTGACTTGTTTTAAGAGTTTTCTAAGAAATTCCCCTGGAACTGTTACCTACTGTATTTGATTTGGTAAGTCAAATGAATATAAACTCATCTTCTGGTGTCAATGTTTAAGACTTTTGAATGTGTCCAAAGAACTCTTACCTAGGAAGCCCACAAAAATATCTAAGTGGAATTGACACTTGATTCTTGAATGGCATAATAGCTTATCCCATAAGAGTCTATGACATGTATTTGGGATTCTATTCTTTAATTATCTTTTTTTATATATATTAAAGCACAATCATGTCATTTTTTTCTTTCCTTTTCCATACTCCAAGCCTTTGCATATGCTTCTTATTGTTCTTGTTCAAATTTATAGCCTCTGTTTGTATTAACTGTTGTTATATGTGTATGTGCACATATATGTATGCAAGCATGTGTGTGTACGTGTGTGTGTGTGAGTGTGTTCCAAACACACAAATACAACCTGTTCACTGTGCATATTACTTGAATCCATGTTTTCAAGGATAACCATTTGGTAGTGGATAACCAGTTGGTGTACTCTTACCTGGGAAAGACTGTTTCTCCTACTCTCAGTTTTCATTAGTTGCCTGTAGCTCTTTGTGAATGGTTGAGGTCTCTTGAGTTTTTGATGCCTAGAGAAATTACACATAGTTTTATTATTTCTGAGAAAATATTATTTGCTATTTTGCTAGAATTATAGATCCATTTACATTGGTAATGAACAGAAAATCTGGATATTAATTATTTTAATTTCTGTATTAATCTTCAATAATGTCATTTGAGGGTGAGCAAATGTTTCAGAATTGTAATGCAGTAAGATTAACTAACACTGGTCCATACCGCATTGATATAAAGTGACTCAAGCACAATATGCCACTTAATTCACATTTTAACAAACAACTTTGGTCATTTATATCCTTTGTGACACAGAACTATGAATAATCACCTTTGGGTAGCTCTGAATCAAGTGAGACAGAAATTGTCAGAAAACTGTTCAGGAAATACTAATATCCAAGGAAATGAGAAGTATTAGAAGTCCTCAAAAAAGTGAATGGCTGACTCTGAAATCAAATGTCCCATGGATTTATCCTCTTCTACACTTTCAAGACCTTTGTGGTAAGCAACCTATTTCCATCTACCTATCACTCCTGGGTCACATAGCTGTGTTCCTTCCTAGGTCTGTTCTTTCAAGCTCTGACTCATAACAATTTACTTGGGCCCCTGGCATGTATGTGCCAATCACACCCACAATACATCTTATATACAGGACAATGGAACTATTAGCACCTAGTCGTCAAATATTCTGATTACAATTTTGTCTCCTCACAGGTCACAAAACTGGTAGATATCATGATACTCCCTTCTTATCCATCCAACTTAAATCATCAAGTGTTGAAGTAAATATTCCATCTCTTTCCATTTTCTTCCTACTTTTTTATTTCATTTTTATTAGGTATTTTCTTCATTTACATTTCAAATGCTATCCCAAAAGTCCCCTATACCCTCCCCTCACCCTGATCCCCAACCCACTCACTCCTGCTTCCTGGCCCTGGCATTCCCCTGTACTGGGGCATATGATCTTCCCAAGACCAAGGGCTTCTCCTGCCATTCATGGCCAACTAGGCCATCCTCTGCTACATATACAACTAGAGACACAATTCTGTGGGGTACTGATTAGCTTATATTGTTGATCCTCCTATAGGGTTACAGACCCCTTCAGCTCCTTGGGTACTTTCTCTAGCTCCTCCATTGGTGGCCCTGTGTTCCACCCAATAGATGACGGTGAGCATCCACTTCTGTATTTGCCAGGCACTGGCATAGCCTCACAAGAGACAGCTATATCAGCGTCCTGTCAGGAAAATGTTGCTGGCATATGCAGTAGTGTCTGTATTTGGTGGCTGTTTATGGGATGGACCCCTGGGTGGGGCAGTCTCTGGATGGTCCTTCCTTCTATGTTAGCTCCAAACTTTGTCTCTGTAATTCCTTCCATGGGTGTTTTGTTCCCAATTCTAAGAAGGAACAAAGTATCCACACTTTGGTCTTCCTTCTTGAGTTTCAAGTGTTTTGCAAATTGTGTGAGTGCATATCCTATGTGTTCTTTTGTGATTGGGTTACCTCACTCAGCATGATATCCTCCAGATCCATCCATTTGCCTAAGAATTTCATAAATTCATTGTTTTTAATAGCTCAGTAGTACCCCATTATGTAAATGTACCACATTTTCTGTATCCATTCCTCTGTTGAGGGACATCTGGGTTCTTTCCAGCTTCTAGCTATTATAAATAAGTCTGCTATGAACATAATGGAACATGTCTCCTTATTACAAGTTGGAACATCTTCTGGGTATATCCCCAGGAGAGGTATTGCTGAATCTTCCCAGGAGAGGTATTGCTGGATCTTCCAGTAGTACTATGACCAATTTTCTGAGGAACTGCCAAACTGATTTCCAGAATGGTTGTACCAGTTTGCAATCCCACCAACAATGGAGGAGTGTTCCTCTTTCTCTACATCCTCGCCACCATCTGCTGTCACCTGAATTTTTGATCTTAGCCATTCTGACTGGTGTGAGGTGATATCTCAGGGTTGTTTTGATTAGCATTTCCCTGATGATTAAGGATGTTGAACAGGGCTCCCAATGGAGGAGCTAGAGAAAGTACCCAAGGAGCTAAAGTGATCTGCAACCCTATAGGCAGAACAACATAATGAACTAACCAGTATCCCGGAGCTCTTGACTCTAGCTGCATATGTATCAAAAGATGGCCTAGTCGGCCATCACTGGAAAGAGAGGCCCATTGGACACGCAAACTTTATATGCCCCAGTACAGGGTAACGCCAGGGCCAAAAAGGGGGAGTGGGTGGGTAGGGGAGTGGTGGTGGGTGGGTATGGGGGACTTTTGGTATAGCATTGGAAATGTAAATGAGCTAAATACCTAATAAAAAATGGAAAAAAAAAGAAATGTAAATGAAGAAAACACCTAATTTAAAAAAATAAATTAAAAAAAAAAAGATTTTCCTCTTAGCCATTTTGACAGGATCCTTGTGATCTGCATTTGCTTGATGAGTATGGGCATGGAACATTTCTTTTAGTGTTCCTTGGCCATTAGAGGTTTCTGTTGAGAATTCTTTGTTTAGCTCTGTAAGCCACTTTTCAATTGGGTTATTTGGGTTGTTGGTGTCTAGCTTCTTGAGTCCTTATATATTTTGTATATTAGCCCTCTGTCAAATGGAGGGTTGGTGAAGATCTTTTCCCATTTTGTAGTCTATCTTTCTGTCCTATCATGGTGTCTTTTACATTACAAAAGTTTTCATTTCATGAGGTCCCACTTATTAATTGTTGATCTTAGTGTCTGAGCTATATATGTTCTGTTCAAGATCTCGGATCCTCTATGAATGTGTTCAAGGCTATTCCTCACTTTTCTTCTATTGGTTTAGTATATTTGATTTTATGTTGAGGTCTTTGATACACTTTGATTAGTGTTTTGTGCAGGGTGAACAATGAGTTTATTTTTTCCCACGTTTTTTGTTAGCTATTTTCTTCATTTACATTTTAAATGCTATTCCAAAAGTTCCCTCCCCCCGCCCTGCTCCCCTACCCACTCACTCCCACTTCTTGGCCCTGTCATTCCCCTGTACTGGGGCATATAAAGTTTGCTAGACCAAGTTGCCTCTCTTCCCAATGATGGCCAACTAGGTATTTCTTCTGCTACATATGCAGCTAGAGACACGAGCTCTGGGGGTACTGATTAGTTCATGTTGTTGTTCCACCTATAGGGTTGCAGACCCCTTCAGATCTTGTGTATTTTCTCTAGCTCCTCCATTGGGGGCCCTGTGTTCCATCCTATAGATGACTGTGAGCATCTGGCATAGCCTCACAAGAGACAGCTATATCAGGGTCATGTCAGGAAAATCTTGCTGGTGTATGCAATAGTGTCTGTATTTGGTGGCTGTTTATGGGATGGATCCCCGGGTGGGGCAGTCTCTGGATGGTCCTTCCTTCTATCTTAGCTCCAAACTTTGTCTCTGCAACTCCTTCCACGGATATTTTATTCCTTATTCTAGGGAGGAATGAAGTATCCATGTGTTTGTCTACCTTCTTGATTTTCTTGTGTTTTGGAAGTTGTATCTTGGGTATTCTAGGTTTCTGGGCTAATATCCACTTATCAGTGAGTGCATATCAAGTTATTTCTTTTGTGATTGGGTTACCTCACTCAGGATGATATCCTCCAGATACATCCATTTGCCCAAGAATTTCATAAATTCACAATATGAATTTATTTGTATTTTTCTATATCCAGAGATCTTGTGAGATCAAGCACAATTTGTTGAAGATGCTTTCTTTTATCCGATTGTATGCTTCTCTATCAAAAATAGTATCTATAAGTCCATGGGTTTATTTCTGAGCCTTTGATTCAGTTCCATCTATCAGCCTGTCTTGTTTCTACACCAATAGCTTATGGCTTTTATTATTGATTCTTTAATACAGCTTGAAGTTAGGGATGGTGATACCTTCAGAAATTCTTTTATTCTACAGGATTGTTTTAGCTATCCTAGGTTTTTTTTCTTTTTCATATGAAATTGAGAATTGTTCTAGCAAGCTTTGTAAAGAATAATGTTGGAATTTTGTTGGGAATTGCATTGAATCTGTAAATATATTTTGGTAAGATGGCCACTTTCACCATGTTAATCCTACAGATCCTTGAGCATGGAACATGTTTCCAACTTCTGATATCTTCTTCAATTTTTTTCAAAGACTTTAAGTTCTTGTCATATAGGCCTTTCTCTTGCTTGCTTAGAGTTACCCCAAGATATTTTATACTATTTGTGACTATTGTGAAGTGTGGTGTCTCACTAACTTCTTTCTCGGCCCATGTGTCTTTTTTATAAATGAGGGCTACTGAATTCTTTGAATTTTTGTAATCTAAACACTTTGTTGAAGCTACTATCACCTGTAGTATTTCTCTGATAGAATTTCACTTATTATCACTTATGTATAGTCTCATAGCATCTGAAAATAGTGATACGTTGACTTCTATTCCAATTTGTATTCTCTTGATCACTTTTAATTGTTTTATTGTTCTAGCGAGAACTTCAAGTACTACATGGATGAGATAGAGAGAGAGTGGGAAGCCTTGTCTTTTCCCTAATTTTAGTGGAAATGTTTTAAATTTTTCTCCATCAATTTTGATATTGGCTATTGGATTGGTGTATATTGCCTCTATTGTGTTTAGGTATATGCCTTGTATCCTTGATCTCTCTAAGACTTCTAACATGAAGAGTATTAGATTTTTGTCAAAGGATTTTTCAGAACTACTAAATGATCATATGGGGTTTTTCTTTCATTTGTTTTTGTGGTGGATTATACTCATGGGTTATCATATATTAAACCACCCCTGCATCCCTGGGATGAAGCCTACTTATTCATGGTAGATGATATCTTTGATATGTTCTTGGATTCAGTTTTTGAGTATTTTATTGAGTATTTTCACATTAATGTTCATAAAAGAAGTCAGTATAATAACAAGGAATAAAGTAACAAGCTAGTTGGAAGGAGTTATTTCAATTTTCTTGTATCTGATGAGGCTTGCTTTTTGACCGACCGTATGGTCCATTTCAGAGAAGCTTCCATGAGGGACTGAAGAAGGAATATACTTTTGTGTTTGGATAAAAAATATTCTGTAGACATCTGTTAGGTCCTTCAGATTTATTTTGTTAGTTAGTTTCATTATTTCTCTGTTCAATTTCTGTCTCGATGACCTGTGAGAGTAACATGTGAAGTCTCCAACTATTAATGTGTGGAGTTCAATATGTGATTTAATCTTTAGTGATATTTCTTGTAAGAATGTAGGAGCCCTTGCCTTTGAGGCATAGATGTTTAAGATTTGAGTATGAAGTGTCCTTTCCCATCTCTTTTGATTAATTTGTTTAAAAGTCTATTTTTATTGAATATTAGAACGGTGTTCAAGCTTGTTTCTTGTGTCCATTTGTTTGGAAAACTTTTCTAGCACTTTACTGTGCAGTAAAGTCTATCTTTGTTGTTGAGCTGTGTTTCTTTTATGCAAAAGAATGGGTGATCCTGTTTAGGCATGCACTCTGTTACCCTGTGTCTTTTTATTGGGGAACTAAGTCCATTGATGTTGAGAGATATCAATGACCAATGATTACTAATTCCTGTTATTTTAATGTTAGGGGTGGTGCTCTGTGTGTGTGTGTGTGTGTGTGTGTGTGTGTGTGTGTGTGTGTGTGTGTTTCCCTTCTTTTGGTTTTGCTCATGTGGAATTATTTATTTCCTGTGTTTTCTTGGAGGTTGTTACCCTCTTTCTGTTGCAGTTTTCTTTCCCATATCCTCTGTAGGGCTGGATTAGTGGAAAGATATTATTTAAATTTTGTTTTTTTATGGAATACCATGTTTTCTATCTCTATGGTGATCAAAAGCTTTTATGGGTATTGTATGCTTGGATTTTTCACAACTTCCTTTAACAAGGGTCCTTAAATACTTTAACCTTCCTTCTATCCCATCACCCACTAGAGATAGTAGAAAGGAAAGATTGATATGGCATAAGGGGGATGTGGGCCTGTTCCGAAATAATTCTTTTGGGAGATTTCCAATCCTCAGGATATCAGCAGTTCCATTCACAAGAATCAGTTGCCATAGATCCATCCATTTGCAAACATCATTCATGAATCAGCAATGGCAGTTAAGATGAGACTGGAAGGCTCTGCCAGTCAATCCAAGACTAAAAAAGTGGCAAGAAGCCTCTGGAATACCACCAGAAGTTCTTTGGTGCATTTCTTTCTATTAAGTCATGACAAACAATGATTAGTGAAGAAGGCAAGGCCAACCAATGCCATAGCATAGTCAGTTGAGACAAGCATCAGCCAAGACCAATGAAGACCAGCAAAGAGTGGCAAGTTGAACCAATTCCACACTGTCTGTTAGATTATTCTTATATCCTTTCTAAAGATCGAGTGTCCTCTCAAGCATCTGCTCTAGCAAGCATCACATGCCCTTTTTCGAGGTAGCTTCCAGAAAATACCATGTGTCTGTTGTCAGCAAAACATCCTCCCACATATCTGCTTCAGCAAAGCATCCTCTCATGAGACAGTTTCCAGAAAAACATCACATGACACAACTGAGTCTCCAACAAACCAGAAATTT
The DNA here is from genome assembly GCF_000001635.26 of Mus musculus. Lineage (NCBI taxonomy): Eukaryota > Metazoa > Chordata > Mammalia > Rodentia > Muridae > Mus > Mus musculus. The sequence goes on from NC_000071.6 coordinate 71,855,439, forward strand.
TCACTTCATATCACCCTTTCTGTTTAAAAAAAAATTGTCTATTTCTCTAACATTAACAATCTACACAATAAAAACAACTATAAGGAATGCAAAACTAGAACTTTATACCACACCTTAGACAAACAGTTTATGTACAAGATAGTTAAACAATAGTCTAACAAAACAATCTTAAATTTCTGTCAATATACAATAATTACACAAAACAACCTTAAATTTCAGCTCAGAAACAATAATTGAGCAAAATAACATTAAATTTCTATCAATATACAACAATTAGAGCAAAGAAACCTTGAATTTCTATCAATATTCACTAATTAAACAAAACAACCTACCTCACTCTAGATGATAACAACCATAACACATCAAATGACCAAAACCATCTACTTCAACTTAAAGGATCAGGACAACAGTCTTCTTATATGTAATTGCAACCTACTAAATTGGAGTGAAGAATTCCTCTTTGGGGACCAATAGAAAAACCTGGATAATCTGAAAAAGCTAGCTATTACATTAGTTGACCATTCTCTGTGTTTATTTGGTCTCTGCATTGACTGTCCAGTCTATGTACTGTCCAGTCTTTGTGTTTTGTCTAGTCTATGTGTTGTCCAGTTTTGTGTGATATATCCAGAATATGTATTATCCAGTCATTATGTGATTCATCATTTGGGCTAGCCCTTTTGAAGTTGAATGGAATGCATTTTTTTGAAAGAAATAAGTAACATAGAAAGTCTGTGAGAGTGAATCAGCTGAACTATTTGCTTTGTGAAGACATTCATGTCTCAGCTGATAAGAGGTTTTCCCTGGCCGGATTTAATCTTTATAAGTTTTGTTGGTAACCATATTTTTTTCATTCCCTGTAGATACATAGCATAATGACATCCCCATCTTAAAACTATTGCAGCTTTCCATTCTAATGTCAACACGTCCTTATAGTATATTGATTGACTTATTTCCTCAGTTTTTTTTTCAGTTTCTTTTAACCCAGTGTCTTTCAGTTTCTGTTGTTTCTTTTCACCAACATTAAGAAAATTTAGAGTTAACAAAGCATTGTTTAATTTGTCCCTGGGGGATTTTACTCTTCCTGTTTGTAACCATCTCTTTTAAGGTATGATTAGCTCTTTCTTTAACTGCTTGTCCTGTGGGATTGTGTAGTATACCAGTAACATGCCTTATAGTGTAATATGCAAAGAATTGCTTCATCTTATTGGATACATGTGCAGGAACATTGTCAATTTTAATTTGTGCAGGTATCTATATAATTGCTATTATTTCCAATCATTGTAAAATTACACAATCAGCCTTTCCAGAATTTAAAGCAGTTGCCCATTGAGACCCTGGGTATATGTCAGTGGTATGCTGTATATAACTTTGTTTTGCAAGGTGTAGTAGTCTGGGCTGGCATCTATGATCTCTTAGAGACTATAAGACATCTATCCAGGCCCTTCTGGCTTTTAAAGTCTGTATTAAAGGTCATCTGGTAAAATTCTAGTAGGTCTGCCTTTATCCCTTGGAGATTTTAATATTTTTTTCTTCATTTTATACACTAAGTATTTTGATTACATGTGGTAGGAGGATTTTTCATTTTGGCCCACTCTATTTGGAATTCTGTAAGCTTCTTGTATATTTATTATAGGCATCTCTTTCTTTAGGCTAGGGAATTTTCCTCTATGATTTTCTTGAAGATATTTTTGGGACTTTTGAGTTGAGGAGTGTTCCTCTTTCTCCACATCCTCGCCAGCATCTGCTGTCACCTGAGGTTTTGATTTTAGCCATTCTGACTGGTGTGAGGTGGAATCTCAGGGTTGTTTTGATTTGCATTTCCCTGATGACTAAGGATGTTGAACATTTCTTTAGGTGCTTCTCGGCCAATAGATATTCCTCAGTTGAAAATTCTTTGTTTAGCTCTGTACCCCATTTTTAATAGGGTTATGTGGTTCTCTGAAGTCTAACTTATTGAGTTCTTTGTACAAATTGTTTATTAGCGCTCTATTGGATGTAAGGTTGGTAAGGATCTTTCCCCAATCTGTTGGTTGCCTTTTTTGTCTAATTGACAGTGTCCTTTGCCTTACAGAAGCTTTGCAATTGTATGAGGTCCCATCTACTATGTTCATAGCAGCCTTACATATAAAAGCCAGGAACTGGAAAGAACACAAATGTCCTTCAACAGAGAAATGGATACAAAAAATACATTTACACAATGGAGTACTACTCAGCTATTAAAAACAAAGATTTCATGAAATTATTAGGAAAATGGATGGAACTAGTAAATATCATCCTGTGTGAGGTAACCCAATCACAAAAGAAAACACATGGCATGTGCACACTGATAAATAGATACTAGCCCAAAAGCTACAAATAACCAAGATACAATTCACAGATAACATGAAGCTCAATAAGAAGGAAGACCAAAATGTGGGTGCTTTGGTCCTTCTTAGAAGGAGAAAAGAATACTCACAGGAGCAAGTATGGAGATAAAGTGTAGAGCTCAAACTAAAGGAAAGGCCACCCAGAGATTGTCCCACCTGGGGATTCATCCCATATACAGTTACCAAATCCAGACACTATTGTGGATGCCAAGAAGTGCATGCTGAAAGGAGCCTGATATGGCTGTCTCCTTAGAGGCCCTGCCAGGGCCTTACAAATACAGAGGTAGATTTAATAGGTAACCATTGAGCAGAGAGCGGGGTCCCTAATAGAGGAGTTAGAGAAGGGACTGAAGGAATTGAAGGGGTTTGCAACCCCATAGGAAGAACAACAATAACAACCAACCAGACCCTCCAGAACTCCCAGGGACTAAGCCATCAACAAAGGAGTACACATGGCTCCAGCTACATATGTAGCAGAGGATTGATTTGTCATTCATCAATGGAAGGAGAGGCCCTTGGTCCCATGAAGGCTTGGTAGATGCCCCAGTGTAGGGTGATTGAGGGTGGGGAGGTGGGTGGTGAGTGGAGGAACACCCTCATAGAAGTAGGAGGAGGGAGGATGTGGTAGGGTGTTTCCAGGAGGGAGGGAAACTGGGAAAGGGGATAACATTTGAAATGTAAATAAAGAAAATATCCAATTTTAAAAGGGGGGATTTCTAGGACTTACTGTCTTGGGATAGCTGGGTTTGATGGTGCCTTATTTCTGTGGCTTCTGGGGCTCCAGTTAGAGCTGGAAGTCCATGATGTCAACAGGCATCTGGGATTCCAGGTAGAGCTGGTTGTCCTGAGTGTCAGCAGGTCTTCAGGGATGCAGTCAAAGTTGGTGGTCCCTGGTGGTTGCCTCTGGGATTGTAGGTAGAAGTGATAACCAGAAGATGCAGCACAGATGAGACAAGGAAGACTTCACAGCTGTTGGGCTTGCCAAGGACCCAGTAGGCAGGGGATTGGTGCTTGGAGATCTCACCTGGTTTTCCTGGGCAGCAAAAGGTCTCCAGGGATGCAGGCAGAGATGTGACCATAGAAATGAAATCTCAACAGGACACGGGAGAACTTGTTGCTACTGGGTTTACAGAGGGGCTGCCAGATGAGGAATTGGGGTCAATTATGAGATCTTAATGTAATGAATTTGTTATTCTATTAAACTAAGAAAATTTGACACAGAAGTTTCTAAAAAGTTTTTTTTCCTTGCTTTAGATCTAATATTCTGATATGCCTTACCATAGGAACAACCTTAATTATCTGTGCTTCTGATCACCTAAATTGTAGAATATAAGGCATGTAAACTGTTGCCATGTGGAGCATAAATTTTTTCCTCCATTTTGAGAAATTTGATCTAGTGCACCAGTTCTCAATCTGTGGAGTAGATGCCCCTTTGGGGATCAAACGGTCCTTTCACAGAGGTTGCATATTATATATCCTTCATATCAGATATTTGCATTACAATTCATAACAATAGTTCACAGCCCTGGAGCAGAATCGTGTACTTACCTGTCATGTCGGTGTCATATGTACACATATACGGCTGTGTGTTGGATATGACTTTCTTACCTGATTTTCATTTGGTATAGGAGTAGCCACATTATGGAAAATGCTCTTCTTTATACACTGAGTTGGCTAATTCCAAACATTTCCAGGAAACAATAGAACACATCTGACAAAATGTCTGACTGCCAGATGGAGAAATGAAATGGGACTGTTATTATTATTGTTGCCATCATCACCATCATCATCATTTACCACCACCCTGTTGTCACAACCAGAATTCTCTCCAGATGTTTCTAAAAGTATTTTGAAGGGTAAAATTTCCATGACTATAAAACTACTGATTTAAAATAGAATCTGTCCTATATTCCTCCGGAATGAGGGTAGGGTAAGTGATTTTATTCTGTGATCCACAGATGAGACTACTATTGATAAATTTTAATAAGCAAGAACAGGCACTTTCTAAAGAATGGTAATAGAGAATGCATATTTTTTAAAAGTGTTAGCAAAATATAGCTAAGGAATAATATATATGTATGTATATATATATATATATGTATATATATATATACATATATATAAAATAGTTGAAGTAATACTCAAAATGTGAATGGATGAATTAGAAATTAGCTTAGAAACTAACACAAAACCTGAAGAATACAAAGGTGAACACTTTCCATGTGATGTGCTTTCCTACTGCTAGGTAAACTATTCACATAACTGGGAGATTCCATTAGAATCAAGTCTTTTGTGGTTCATTTTTATGATAGTTTAAATTGACTTCTCAGACAATCATTGAGTTCACTTTTTAGGACACAAGTGACGGATTTCTCTCCTTTCTTCTTAGCATTGTACAGTGTGCTGATTGTTACCAGCTGGTCTCCAGGTGACTTTTCTAGGTAGTTTTCTTTTATGTTCAAAGGAAATTGCCTTGATACAAATTATGTGTGCCTGCTCTCTCCGTTGTCCTCTGGTCAATAAGCCCCAATGATCCCAAATGTGTGGCCTTTATTTGAAAGTTAATTAATACCTGTGGTTCTCAGATTGCTCATAGTATTTCCACTGTATAAGTAAATTAACTGTAATGTCAGGAAATATATATATATATTTAATTAATTTGATTAATTTATATATTTGATTAATTAATTCACATGATCTGGTCAGCATTGTTTTTTTTCTCATTGTAAAATATAAAAATTTAGTCAATGTAGCCAAGGAGTGTACTATTACATATGATACATTGAAGATTCCCCAAACCAGAGAAGTAGGAAAAAATAGAAAACCATTGTGCATTTTTTTATTCATTATCTAACAAACAATGACCTCTGCCTTTAAACTTTCTTTGCTTCTCTTTTATAGTTGATTTTATACAACAATGCAGTCTAAATTATATCCCATGACCTTTGAGCTCATTCCCACTGAGTTTGTGTCATAGACTTTTGCTAAGCCATAAATTCCTTAGAGACTCCAACTCTTCCTTTTGAGTCAGGTGTATGTTTATGCTACGTATGTGAAACATGCTCCTATTTAGCTATCTAACCTTTGTTCTTGAAGCTGGAGAAAAGTACAGCCAAGGGATAAAGAGTTTGCCCATGCTTCACCAGCTGGAGCTGAAGACAGAATACTCACAATCAGCAAGAGATTTGGTTGTGGTACTCTCCATTATGCTAGGAGCTGTAAACAGTATAATGTTGATCAGCAGGACTGAGTAGGATGTTCTCCATCATGCTGTGATCCTAACATAACACACTCGCTATCAGCAGGATGGGATAGTTTTCATCAGCTGGGCTGCAGGTAGGATACTCTCCATCAGCAGGACTGTAAGTAGCAAGCTCTCCATCATCAGGAGCTATAGATAAGACACTCTCCATTTTTTAGTAGCTGAAGGTAGGAAACCTCACTGTCTTGTCAGGAGCTATAGGTAGGAAATGTTCTCCTGCTGGAGCTTTAGGTAAAATACTGCTAGGGACTGCAGTGGGGGCGGGGGGGGGGGATCACATTGGGCTTCACTACAACCAAACTGTCAGAAAAAAGTAAACACAGCTTTGGAAGGAACAGGTCTCAGAGTTCTGCTAAACTGTCATGAATGTTTTATAAAACACAGGGATTTTACTTAGAACCTCTTGTAACATGTATTAAAATAGATGAAGGTATGGCTTGAACCAGAGCCTTGGTTCTTTCTCAAGATACAGCTTTTATGTTAGAACGGTTTAAAGAGGAAAAAAAATGTTTCTGAAATCCTTCTGGATCCAATATCATTAGATGTTAAAGTAATATATTGTCTGAGACATGTGCTGCAGACACAGGCAAGTAAAAAGCCACTCCCACTTTTCCAGATCCCTGAAAAGCCCTCTTATCATACCTTCAAGTACCGGGTATACCCCACTATAGCAAAATAGCAAGTGACTACCCAACTTGTATTAAGATTCTTTAGCAAAAAAAAAAATTAATAATATGTTAAAAGCTCAGATATTTCTGTAACAGTGATGCAAGACTCTGAAGTGTTTAGTGATGCTAAAAGGAAAGCTGCTTCATTGAAGGCAGGGTTTCTCAAACTTGACAATGTGCCGAGATTTTCAACTCTGAATATTTTGAAGCAGCCAATTCTTTCTGGTGGGTGCTGTGACGTGTATAGCAGTACACTCATAAGAAGTCTGTCATCTCCTCACAGAGGCTAATACCACCGCCCAATTGTCACAGCCAGACAAACGTTTCGTCATATATCGCCAAAAAGGTATTATGAAAAGCAAAATCTTCATGGCTTTAAAACTACAGATCTAAATTTAATTGTGTATTTTATTTCTCAGAAAGGAAAGAAATGTTTTATTTAATACAATATCTTCTGTGAACATTCATTGAGTGTTCCTGATTTGATTTGCTCTCCCTTTCAATGAATCAAATTCTTTTATGCCTGAATTAGCTTGACCAATTTCATTAGCAATCTCACACCCACTAATCCCATTAATTTACTCAGTGTCAGAGAATCCCCTTTGGCCTGTAGTTTCTATCAATATCACACTTCCCCTGAGGAGTCACTTGCATAGCTCACACAGCCAGATGAATGTATGTAATAGTGCCAGGTTCAGACCTGAAACTGGACTTCATTCAGGGTTCTGGGCCAAAAGCAAGAATTTCTTTCTGAAATTTCAAAACCCTTTCGAGGGTTTGCACTTTGAACTCCTGAAAACTTAATAGAAAAAAATATGTGTGGTAGAACCAAGTACAGCATTCTTCTGCATTGTTTTAATCTAAAAGTAACATAGATGTCCAGTTGTGGCTGTAGGTTTTACTATAGCTGTATGTGGCTGGTGACATTTTATGAATGGATACGAAGAATAATGTATATACAATTGGTCTATACTAAATCATTTCTTATGTATAACCCACAGCTTCTTTATATGAGTAACTAGCCAATCACCAAATGTTACTGTGTGAACAAAAAGTAATGAGTGAAGAGAGCTTGGGAAACCAGATCCCAGCTTGGAAAAAAGAGGTTATTATCTTGTGTGCCACATCATAGAGAGGGAAGAAAACATAGATAATGTTATACATTAGGTCTTTCAGTGTGGTTCATCATATTAATATGATCATCATCTATAAAAAGGCTTATTTAGGTTATTAATATGATTTATTAATATCTCTTTGTATCATAATATGAGGCCCCAATTGAAGCTACCAGCTGGAGAAATGCTTAGAAATGCAAAATTTAAAGAGGGCTGTTCCAAGAACTCCACATAAAACCAGAGACACTGAAACTTATAGAGAAGAATGTTGGGAGCCGCCCTCACATTTGCCATTATAAGATGGCGCTGACAGCTGTGTTCTAAGTGGTAAACATAATCTGCACACGTGCAGGGGCAGTTTTCCCGCCATGTGTTCTGCCTTTACAACTGGGCCAATGGGCTGCAGCCAATCAGGGAGTAATACGTCCTAGGCGGAGGATAATTCTCCTTAAAAGGGACGGGGTTTCGCCATTTCTCTCTCTTCCTCTGGCTCTCTCTTGCTCTGGCTCTTGCACTCTAGCACTCTTGCGCTCTGGCTCCTAAAGATGTAAGCAATAGAGCTCTTGCTCTCTTGCTCTCTGGCTCCTGAAGATGTAAGCAATAAAGTTTTGCCGCAGAAGATTCCGGTTTGTTGCGTCTTTCCTGGCCGGTCGCGTGAACACGAGTAAGAGTTGGTGCCGAGAATCCGGGACGAGAAAATCCGGGAAGAAAAAACCCGGGACAAGAAAACTCGGGACGGTTACCATCACCGGCACAAGGAAGATTCCTCATTCCGGAACCAGAACTGCGGGTCACGGTCATAAAGGTTCCCGTAAAACAGACTGTTGAGAAGGATTCAACTGCGTGAATTCAGAACTCTTCAGCTGGGGAACGGTGGTAATGAAGTGTTCCCGTAAAACAGACTGTTGAGAAGGATCCAGCCTGGATTCAGAACTCCTCAGCTGGGGAACGGTGGTAATGAAGTGTTCCCACAACACAGACTGTTGAGAAGGATTCAACTGCGTGAATTCAGAACTCTTCAGCTGGGGAACAGGGTACCCGTAAGTATAGCTTTACAAGGTAAGTCTGGTCTTGAACTTTCTAACGAAATTCAAGACAGTCTATCAGAAGTAAAGTGGGAAATAGCTTTACAAGGTAAGTCTGGCCTTGAACTTTCTAACGAAATTCAAGACAGTCTATCAGAAGTAAAGTGGGAAATAGCTTTACAAGGTATGTTTGGCCTTGAACTTTCTCTAGTGTTAGGAGCCTTTTTGTTCCTTTTCACATGTTATCAAGTGGTTAAGGCAGGGCTGAAAATTCTGGATGAAATTCAGGGCAATCTATCAGAAGTAAAGCGGGGAAAGAGAGTAGGAGCAAAGAGGAAATATGGTACACAAAATAAGTATACAGGCCTTTCCACGGGTCTTGAACCTGAGGAAAAGTTTAGGTCAGGTAAGAATACCTGGGGAGAGATTGGAAGGAAGGAGAAGGAAAAAGAAAAGAAAAAAGATCAATCAGCGGAGGCTTCTAGGAGAAGGAGCCTATACTCATCACTAGATGAGCTCAAGGAGCCAGTTCTTAGTAGTTCTGAATCAGATGAAAAGGCTATTAGGGCCTGGAAGGCGCTTTCCCAAGCAGGTGAAGCCACTGGACAACTAACAAAGATCGTCCAGGGACCTCAGGAGTCATTCTCAGATTTTGTGGCCAGAATGACAGAGGCAGCAGAGCGTATTTTTGCAGATTTGAAGCAAGCCGCACCTCTGGTAGAATAACTCATTTATGAGCAAGCCACACAGGAATGCAGAGTGGCCATAGCCCCAAGAAAGAACAAAGGTTTACAAGACTGGCTCAGGGTTTGTCGGGAGCTTGGGGGACCTCTCATTATGCGTTACTTCCATTCAGTATGAGAAATTTACTAGGGCAGCTAATTTGTCAAAAAGTCTTTCTCAGTATATGTTACAGAATTGGACGGCTGAATTTGAACAGACCCTTCAGGAATTGAGACTTGCCATTATTCAGGTCAACTCCATGCGCTTGGACCTGTCCCTGATCAAAGGATTACCCAATTGGATCTCCTCAGCATTTTCCTTCTTTAAAGAATGGGTATGGGTGGGATTATTTGGAGATACACTTTGCTGTGGATTAGTGTTGCTTCTTTGGTTGGTCTGTAAGCTTAAGGCCCAAACTAGGAGAGACAAGGTGGTTATTGCCCAGGCACTTGCAGTACTAGAACATGGTGCTTCCCCTGATATATCTATGCTTAAGCAATAGGTCGCTGGCCACTCAGCTCTTGCACCCCATGAGGCTAGTCTCATTGCACGGGATAGAGTGAGTGTGCTTCAGCAGCCCGAGAGAGTTGCACGGCTAAGTACTGCAGTAGAAGGGCTCTGCGGCATGTATGAGCCTATTCTAGGGAGACATGTCATCTTTCAAGAAGGTTGAGTGTCCAAGTGTCCTTCTCCCCAGGAAAAACGACACGGGAGCAGGTCAGGGTTGCTCTGGGTAAAAGCCTGTGAGCCTAAGAGCTAATCCTGTACATGGCTCCTTTACCTGCACACTGGGGATTTGACCTCTATCTCCACTCTCATTAATATGGGTGGCCTATTGCTCTTATTTTCTTATTAAAAGAAAAGGGGGAGATGTTGGGAGCCGCCCTCACATTTGCCATTATAAGATGGCGCTGACAGCTGTGTTCTAAGTGGTAAACATAATCTGCACACGTGCAGGGGCAGTTTTCCCGCCATGTGTTCTGCCTTTACAACTGGGCCAATGGGCTGCAGCCAATCAGGGAGTAATACGTCCTAGGCGGAGGATAATTCTCCTTAAAAGGGACGGGGTTTCGCCATTTCTCTCTCTTCCTCTGGCTCTCTCTTGCTCTGGCTCTTGCACTCTAGCACTCTTGCGCTCTGGCTCCTAAAGATGTAAGCAATAGAGCTCTTGCTCTCTTGCTCTCTGGCTCCTGAAGATGTAAGCAATAAAGCTTTGCCGCAGAAGATTCCGGTTTGCTGTGTTCTTCCTGGCCGGTCGTGAATGCGTGTAAGAGAAGAAAGTGGAGAAAAGCCTCAAAGATATGGGCACAGGGGGGAAATTCCTGAACAGAACAGCAATGGCTTGTGCTGTAAGATCAAGAATCAACAAATGGGACCTCATAAAATTGCAAAGCTTCTGTAAGGCAAAAGTCACTGTCAATAAGACAAAAAGGCCACAGACAGATTGAGAAAGGATCTTTACAAATGCTAAATCTGATAGGGGACTAATATCTAATATATATAAAGAACTCAAGAAGTTGACTCCAGAAAATCAAATAACCCTATTTTTAAAAATGGGGTAAAGAGCTAAAAAATGAATTCTCAACTGAGGAATACCAAAGGGCTGAGAAGCACCTGAAAAAAAAAATATTCAACATCCTTAATCATCAGGGAAATGCAAATCAAAACAAACCTGAGATTCTACCTCACACCAGTCAGAATTGCTAAGATCAAAAACTCAGGTGACAGCAGATGCTGGCAAGGATGTGGAGAAAGAGGGACACTCCTCCGTTGCTTGTGGGATTGCAAGCTGGTACAACCACTCTGGGATTCAGTCTGGAAGTTCCTCAGAAAATTGGACATAGTACTACTGGAAGATCCAGCAATATCTCTCCTGGGCATATACCCAGATGTTCCAACTTGTAATAAGGACACATGCTCCACTATGTTCATAGCAGCCTTATTTATAATAGCCAGAAGCTGGAAAGAACCCAGATGTCCCTCAACAGAGGAATGGATACAGAAAATGTGGTACATTTACACAATGGAGTACTACTCAGCTATTAAAAACAATGAATTTATGAAATTCTTAGGCAAATGGATGGATCTGGAGGATATCATGCTGAGTGAGGTAACCCAATCACAAAAGAAATCACTTGATATGCACTCACTGATAAGTGGATATTAGCCCAGAAACTTAGAATAACCAAGATACAATTTGGAAAACACATGAGGCTCTAGAAGAAGGAAAGCCAAAGTGTGGATACATTGCTCCTTCTTAGAATGGGGAACAAAATACCCATGGAAGGAGTTACAGAGACAAAGTTTGGAGCTGAGGTGGAAGGAAGGACCATCCAGAAACTGCCCCATCCAGGGATCCATCCCATAAACAACCACCAAACCCAGACACTATTGCATATGTCAGCAAAATTTTGCTGACAGGACCCTGATATAGCTGTCTCTTGTGAGGCTATGCCAGTGTCTGGCAAATATAGAAGTGGATGCTCACAGTCATCTATTTGATGGAACACGGGGTCCCCAATGAAGGAGCTAGAGAAAGTACCCAATGAGCTGAAGGAGTTTGCAGCCCTATAGGAGGAACAACAATATTAGCTAACCAGTAACCCCAAACACACACCCAGAGCGTGTGTCTCTAGTTGCATATGTAGCAGAGGATGGACTAGTAGGCCATCAATGGGAGGAGAGATCCTTGGTCTTGTGAAGATCATATGCCCCAGTACAGGGGAATGCCAGGGCCAGTAAGCATGAGTGGGTGGGTTGGTGAGCAGGGTTGGGGGAGGGTATAGGGAACTTTGGGGATAGCATTTGAAATGTAAATGAAGAAAATATCTAATAAAAAAAAGAAGAAAAGGAGGGCTTGTTCCAGTCATTCATCAGTGTAGTATATCAACACACAGGGGTTTTCTTATATTATTTCTTACTACTGATTGGGGATGTCATTGCCCAACTTAGAAATATGATATAATTTTCATTCAATACTTATTTAAAGCAGACTGAGTTATGTATACCATAGCTCTCACTACATGCATATAGTTCCTTATTTCTCTATTGAAAATAAAAGAGCCTCCAAAGATGGAAGGGAGGAGGACCCAGAAGCACATACATATGCACTCATGCACACACTCACATTCCCACACATGGACATGCACACATATCCACCTTCATGACGGTTACCTATTTATATCCTATATAGTGACATTACCTTACTCTCTTAGCTCCCTGTTGTTTACTTACCACAGATATATTTCAATTACAACATTCAACATTAATATGTTAATTTTAAAATGGTATATATACTTATCATGAATGATATGATGTTTTTTAAAATGTATATACTTTAGGTCAATAAACAGTAATTAACATAAAGATTACTTCACATACTTATACTTTCATGGTGAGAAGATTTGAAATCTATTCTAATTCTCAAGATTATGCCTATTTACACTCTAAGATAGTATCCTAAAATTCTTACTTACTGGAGAGACTTATTGAAGTCAGGACACTCTATGTGTGTGGAGGGGTGGGGACGTGAGTTTATCTACCTATGAAGGTGAGCTTCTGTTTCAGTCTGTTCAAAGCTTCTGTGTATGATTAGAATTGAAGGGTAGAAATTATTGCTTTTGAACAAGGAGGAATGCCTCTGAACAAATGCAAGATGGTTTCTGAGTCACTCGTGACAGTGGGCCTGAGTATATTGTTTAAATATGATGAAATTGCTTATCTGGGGTCAGTATTGTCTTAAGATTCAGTATTTTTCAGAAATATGCAATTATATGTTGGGGGCTCTACAAGGGATGACCAGATATAAGCCTCTTTATTCAAATCAGTAACCTTCCATTTCATTATTATGACCAGTTCACATATGTTGTACAGTAGGTTGATCATTGGTAAAGTATTCACAGTCACTGATTTTTTTATGTTAGAACTTACACCTGAAACACTTCATGGTTTTACTGTTCCAAATAGATTTTCTAATAATAGTTATACGTTTGTGTTAGAGTTCTTTAAAATGAGACAATAGCTAAAGAACTATGGTAATGATCACCATCCTTTTTCTGTCGGGTTCTACATGGACTGAAGCCAGATATTTCTGTCACTTTTTGCAAGAGAAAAGTATGGTCAGATGTCCTCACTATAAGCTTTTACAGTGTAAGAAGGCATAGTGTTAAGTATAAATCCAATCCATCGCAAATCTATTCTTCACATGGAACACAGATAACATAAGAAACTTGATCATTTATACCACTGACATCAGTCTTCAGGCTACATAATTATCTTCATCTCTATATGAATTATAACAGCTCCTCAGGACACACTGACAAGGTGTAACTCACTATGAATAACTAGAGAAAGGCAGCTGGTAACATTCAAGAGTTAAATACAGCACTAGTCACTCAGAAGGTGTTGCAGTTTGAAAATACTCTCTTTTTTAAGACAACGTATTAAAAAATATCTTGTATGGAACACGAGAAGGGACTCTAGACATCCACAATACCATATGCATAGATTCTTCTTATAAGAGTTATTATTTCATTTCTTATTGGCATTTATGTATATGATGTTATATCAGGGAACATGTGTCCTATAGCACATATGTGTAGGTTAAAAGATAACTTTGTGGAGTTTGTTCTCATTTTTCACCTTTACATGAGTTTCAGAAAATGAACTCAGCCTTTCAGGTTTGTGCTGCAAGCATTTTAACTCTCTGAGCCTTCCTGCTGACCCCACACACTTGGACTCTCAGCCAAGGTCCTGAGATGCTGCTGACGGTAAAATTCCTATTTGTTTTCTTTTTTCACAGGATTATACACTCACCATGTATTTCCAGCAGTCTTGGAAGGACAAGAGGCTTTCATATTCTGGAATCCCATTAAATCTGACCCTTGACAACAGAGTAGCTGACCAACTCTGGGTACCAGACACCTACTTTCTCAATGACAAGAAATCATTTGTGCATGGGGTCACAGTGAAAAACCGAATGATCAGGCTGCATCCTGATGGAACTGTTCTCTATGGACTACGGTAAATACTTTCCTATTGCCTTATTTTATGTCACTGTTTTATATCGTCTTTCTGAAAGTAAGTAGAAGCAAGAGAAGCAAGGAGAACTGCTTGTATATGGAGTTAAAGTTAATATCTTTAGATAGAAAAAAATACTGGGGTCTATATGAGCTCAATGTAGACAACTGCCCATCAAGTGTAGGTGACAAGTTCTTTCTGTACCATCAAATAAGAAACAAAGTAGTAAAATGTATTACTGTAAATAGATTTAAAGCTATATCCATTTTAGTCAAATGCATGATTATCTCAAAGCTAGCAAGACAGATCTGGAATAGAGTTTGAGTGTTGTATAAAATTAATTATGAAAGAAACCAAAACAGATCTTGAAGAAATTGGAAATTTTGGGATACTTTTGAGAAAAGTCATGGTGTCTTTATTTCCTTTATTTTTTATATTTTTGTATCTATATTTAAGTCTAAAATTTATCCTAAACTATTTTGAGACATTTTTCAAGAGTTACAGGTAGGGGTTGTATTTTCTCTAGAGTTCTCTAGTTTATTCTGGGTTTATTTGTTAAAAATGAATTTTCAACATTGAATTGTGCTGATAACATTGATCAAATATTCAGGGGGATTTTATACACTCAGATGTGACACACTTGGCTATTTATTTATCCCTACACAGGGTCACCCTCTTTTAATGCAGGTGGCTCAGGGCCAACTCAGGAATGCAAAATGCACATGCCCCTTTTATCTTATTTTTATATTTCAAGTTGTTTGAAATTTAACGATATTCTCAGGTTGCTGTAAGGTTTAGAATATGTTCTATCTATCACAAGAAAGTTTACTATGGAGAAGTGCTGAGTCAACTGATTAGAATGGGAAGAACTGACATCATAAAATTATACATCTTTGCAACTCATGAAAGATATCTCTCTATTTATTTGGCCTATCTCTAATTTATATCAATTGCTTTCTGTATCACACTTTGTTATGTGTTTATGACTCATGTAGAAAGATAATATTATCTTTGTCTTATATCAGCAATGTTTTATACCATAATGGGTTTTTCATCTTATTTTGCTTGTTTACTGAGTCATAAAGATATTATAAACATTTATAGAGGTCTATTATTACTCTCTATGTAACTGATGGCCTAATAATTAGAATTTTAAGCTATGTTTCAAATTTTACTTCTACTTTTACAAAAAAAAAAATGTAACTAAACTGTGACTTACTTAAAACTTTGGAATCACCTTGATAAGCCCTTTGAAAAGCAAAGGAAGGCTATGGAGTTTATCATCAATATTTTGCTGGAAAACAACATGTAGCTCTATTTTAAGGTATAGACCTTAAACAGATTTTGAAGTGAGTAAGGTAGTCTATCACATGAATGTATAAGAACACTTTTCATTGGAGACATTTCCCTGTGTACTATTTTATGCGGTGATGTAAAATATGACATGAATGTAGAAGACAAATCATAATAAAGGTCAAAGTCACAGTTTAGAGTTTCATTTCAAGTACTTTAGAAATTATTGGCAGTCTCTAGCAATGGGAATTGTATCTGGAACAATAACACTGGGCAGTTATGGAGTTGAACACACGTTTTCTTTTGCAACCTGAAATGTTCTTCTTTGGACATGCTGTGGCTACTGCACACATGTATTCATAGTCGACACAACCAAGCCAGTTAAAAAGTCTAACATGCAGTGGAGAGGAGCTCCTTAGACCTTAACCCTGGCTAAGAACTCCTTGTAGTTGACGGCTGCTGAAGGAAAGAAGGTCACCAGGATTTTTGCTTGTTTGCTTAGTTGTTTGGTAGGTTGGAGGTTGGCTAGTTGGTTGGTTGGTTGGCTGGCTGGCTGGCTGGCTGGTTCGTTGGTTGGTTGGTTTTGTTTTGTTCTGGGTTTGTTTAGAAGTATGACCATCAGTAGATTCTTCGTGCCTCAGTAGGTGATTCCACATCCATATAAATATATGTGAAATTTTAAAGGAAGGTATGGGGTTGGAAGGCATGTAAAGAGTAGACATGATGAAGATGGATTATATAAATGTATTAAATTTTCAAATAAAAGTTGAAAAAGAAGAGAAAATTTACACAAAGAAAGGGTACAATTTATCTAAAGACCACCAAGAAGCAACAGCAGAATAAGAACCAAAATTCAAGTATCTTGCCTCTCAAATCTCTTTTTATCAATTCTAGTCCCATCCAAATATACTTAATAGTAAATATCTCCTTCCAAGTTATACATCACTGCCTTCTTCTCAAATACAAGCCAAACCATGTAGCTTTTAGTGTTCAAGCAGACAATGACCTTCCAAAGAGGAACACAAATTAAGCATCCATTCCATGAATTCTAATCTCTCTATGGAACCCTCTTCCTCCTTAAAGTATTCATCTCCACTCGGATATGTCTATTTCCTTCTTTCCTTCTCTTCTGTCTTCTCTGGTGTGTTTGATTTTTCTTTCACCAGAAGCTGTTGCCATACTAGAGACCAAAAGTGTGACAGAGACTGTGTGACATCTAAATCTAGAGGATAGAGGTTGAGCTTCATTGTCACAGTTTACAGACTGCTTGACCTTGAAAAATAAGCAGATTTGATGAGCCTAAGGTGTTATCATTTGTAGAAATGGTTTAATAGTCCCTAACTTATTACAGAAAAGATCTTATAAAGTAATTAGTATGAGATTGAGTAGATAGTATGCCCCAAGTCACAGTTCTCTAAACTGTGCTTCATTTGGTACTGGAAACTTGCCTTCTGAGGTTTGCCCTCTGACTCCTGGGGCTACTAATGATTAGAACTGAGATACAGTTGTCCAATTAGAAAAGCTCTGACTGCATGCTCCATATGTGTATCCATTTGCTATTCTGACCCTGAGAATAGGTTTCTAGGACTCGGGAGGCTTTTCACTGAAGCAGGCAACATCTGGAATGAGCAAAGAAGAGACTTGCAGCTTAAGCCATCGCTGTCCCCCTAGTCAGCGTTTCCACTCCTCGGGCTTCTATCAAATTTTGTCAATCATCCTATCTATTAAATCCTGTTCACTTTAATTCCTCTGACATAACATTTCCTAGTTGTAAAAATGAAAACCTGCCTGTTCCTCATAAAAGCCTTTTAAAAGAATATCTATCATTTATCATTCTTAAGCAGAAAGTACTTTCCATATAACATATGTTTGGGCATCTTTAGGACTGTAAAGTACTTACTTTAAGCATGAGTAATGGAAAGAATGATACTGATAGCTTTATCCATTTTCATAAGTCCAGCTAATAGTCATTATGAATGGGCCCATATATTAACAAGTAATTTTAGCAGTGACAGAATTGATGTACCCACTGGCCCTTTAGCCAGCTTTTCCATAATTTTAAGACAATATTCTTCAACCAATTTTTTGTAGTCAAATTCAATAAAAAGTGCTATTTTTAAGTAATATGAAATTATAAGATTTGAAAACTATTCTGAGTCCAATTTTATGCTCAATGTGTAGTGCCTTATTCTGTAAATGCTCTAACAGAAGGACATCTGAACTTGGATAATACTGAGTAACTAGACTACCATGCAACAGGTCCTTATGCCTTTGCTCTTTAGTGACTTCTGGTGTGACAAAATGTATTATTTCAAGGGGTAACCCTGCCACCACTATTATGTCTTTTAATATGGGAGTTGGTGCTTTACTTTATTACTGTGAACTTTGTATCCTCTGAAAGTTGGCAAAACCATTCATTTTTCCGAACAAGTCCCTCAGTGTTACATATTGAGTTCTTAAAATTCTCCTTCTTTTCCTCTTTCTCTGCATTTCAGTCTGAGGAAGTTTTCATTTTCTCTCTAGGGCCAATCTCTTAACAATAGCATTTAATCTTATTATGGAACAGTCTTCAGACACAGCACTCATTTTTGCTTAAGTCATCAGACTTTTCTCTTTTATTTATTCCTTCACCTTAGCTTTCTACTTGAGTTCCAAACTTCTCACAACCTGGGTTTCCTCTCCTTTATCATTATGCACTCACAGGCACCCTCAGCAAGGCTCCTACCCATGCTTCTTGCTTAAGCAGCTATGTCCATAGTTACTATAGACATTGGCACTCTGCTCATTTTCATTAAAGGACTTAATGATGACTGGACCTGGCTTGAGGGTGCATCTTTTGTCTCTAGCATGTGCTGTAACAGTTATTCCACGTTTGACCTGCTCATGGAATTGAACCATAGTAAGTATCTAAAACCCCAATCCAGCAAGTTTCAAGGAAAATTTTTAATTGTGTACCCAGTACCTAAATCTGAATGTTCTGCCTTTCTACATTACACACTACTTATTTTTTGTCATTTTTTTCCTCCAAACCAGGAAATCTTTTTGTCCCAGGTGATAACAAAACCATCAGCATCCTAATAAGTCATCACAAACTGCAAGACATACTCATCCCTGAGACCTAGTCTGTTGCTTCTTGCCTCTACCGTTTAACCAACTTTCCAGCTTATAAACAATTGCTTCAACCTAAATTAACAGCTTCCCTCATTCTCTGTCACTTCTTGGCCAATTTCCTTACTCAGTCTTCTTATATATTAGTATCATTTATCTTCCTATAGAACATGCTAGAAACCCCCTGCCAAATCTGTGACTTCAAAGCCCAAACAAAATTGGTTTTAACTCTCTATCTGGAATCCAAAAACTTCTAGTTGTTTCTCTAAAGACCTCAAAGAAACTTCAAACTCAACTATGCACTGAATATTGGAAGAAAAATGTCTCCTGGAAATTATAACATAATGGGGCAACATTATACAACTCTACAGTCTTGGTGAAAGGTCCCTCCTTTTCTACTTGAAGGGGGCGATGATTGCGTCCTCTCCCATTGTTATGAAAATGGCAGGCATCTCATCTTCTTTGCATAGTCTCACTGTTGTGTCTGTGTCCAGATTATCCCATGATAACTTTTTCATATTTTACATCTTTATCTGAATAGCCCCTCTCAAATTCCTTCCATGAAGATGACTACATTTTCCGTAACCTAGAAGAAGACTCTCATTCTATGCCCCATTACATTTTAATCTTACTAAGATCCTTGGGTTTGCAACTCTTTTATGACACTTTAACTTTTGGTGTCTTGGAGCTGATCAAGCTGTTTATATAAACCAGATTGTTTAATTGTTGGAAATATAAAAAGTACATTTCTCCTAGCCTCTCTCAAACTAACTGATTGCCCAGTAAATGTTTGTAAAAGTAATATTATTTCAGAATGCACTTACCTGACTCACAGTTGTCAACTGCAATGCTTCTTTTGTCTAAATGATGGCTTTTTAGCAAAGAGTGATTATTGCTATTAGTGACCAGATGTATTCAGTGTCTTATGCAAACACCATACAGATGGTTGCATATACTAGCTCTCTCCAAGGCCTATACATGTGAGGTTTAAAAACTGTGTTTGTTTTTTTCCTTAAAGGTGGCAGGCATAGAATGATTTAATTATGTGAAGACATTTAGTGGAGTACTTAACTTCCCAGGAACACCTCCCACTCCTTCTGTCTTCCACTTTTAACTCTACCAATTCTGTCCATTTACTAATTCACAGTACATATTCTTCTATCATCTACCAGAAGAGTTCAGGGCCATATGAGATTAAGATTATGTGAGAGCTTCAGCAGATAAATGGGAATCCCATTCACATAGTGAGACTAAGTGTCTATATATAGATGTGTACACATCCTGTGAGTAAGCTGTACATACCATATTATTTTAAGTAATGTTTACAGATATTCTAGCATATTTACCTATAACTATATAAACACACACATATATATACATATATATGTGTGTATATGTATATATGTATGTATGTGTGTGTGTGTGTGTGTGTGTGTGTGTGTATGACAATACTATACTTCCACACTTCACTTGCTACTCCACTTACATTTCCATATTTAGCTGTTGCCTCAGGCCTATGAGCTATACATTTTAAGGAGCGAATTCTATAAATATCAATATAGGAAGATAGAAAATATCCAATCTCATTATTTATTATTTACCTTTTAAAAATATTTTATATGTGGTGTATTTTGCCTGCATATATATATATTTATGCATTAAATGCATGTCTGGTGTCTGTGAAAGGCAGAAAATAGTGTTGGATCATCAGAGACGAGTTTAGCTAAAGCAGCCATGTTCTACCCACTAGGAAATCTCTCTAGCCCTTATTTGTTCTTTGTTCAAGTAGGCCAAAGAGAATACATACTGCATTTGATTAATGTATTCTCAAAAACTACATATTGTATTTAATTAATGTATTTAAAAAAGACTGTAGATTCCTGGTTCCTATTTGCCTTTAGTAATAATAACTTGTTGGAACCAGGTTGTTTTTATCCTTTTACCCCCTGTTGTGTTCTACCTTAGCTTAATAGGGTTTTGATTCATTGTTTGTGGTATTGTGGTTGGGCATGGACACTTCCTCAGTTGTAATATACTTCTACCAAGAGACTAAAGCCTAGCTGCTAGGAGGTTACAGGGCTACCATAACAAAGATCCATAAACTGGATCACTTCCACAGCAGAATTTTATTGGCTCATAACTTGGAGCTTAGAATCGTCAGTATCTTGGTGGACCTGGCTTCTTCTGAGATCTGAGAGAATGGGTATTTTATTTGAGCCTTCTATCATTGTATACAGTGCTGGCATCTCCAAGTCTGCTCACAGTCTTTCTATGTGTTTATGTGTCCAAATTTCTCCCTTCATTAGGGTACCAAGTCATTCAAATTAGGGACCTTCCCAATAATCTTGTTTGAACTCTATTACCTCTATAAAGATTTCATACTTGATACAGTTATATTCTGGAGTTAGAGCTTCAATATATGAGCTTGGGGGTAGATAATCCTACAATGGCAATGATTTTAGTTACCCTGATAGTTGTTTTGTCTCAATCAACTTCCAATTTACAAAATAGCAACAGTACATTTCCCCATCTTCATTAATTAGCTAGACCATTCTCTAAAGAAGTTTCCCTTATCAATCGTTACCTATCTCAAGGTGGACTCCCTGTAATATCAATAGAGTCTAAGGGCCTTTATTTACAGTTGGGAAAAAGGTAGATGGAAATTGATGAAATGCTGCTGCAGCAATGTAACATTGTAATAAGAAAATATCCACAACCCAGGAAGTGAACATAAACTCAACTAATCAGAACTGAGAGATAAGTCTTTTGTCCAGTAGATGACTTGCCATCTGGTGTCAGGGCTGTCATTGTGTCCCCTCCTCATACTAGGAAGGAACTTACCTAGAAATTATCACCTTCGGTAAGTTTATTGTCTTAGAAGATCAGGACCAATTGTTTTCTGATCCTTAGAAGGTTTTACTCTAACAAGTTATTTTCCTAACATCTCCAAGTGTGCCCTAAGGTCCACCATTTTGATCTTAGTTCCTGTGTTTGTATACAATTAGGAAGTCTGAGTTGCGACAGGTGTATCTCTTGCAGTCCACTGTGGCTGTTATTTTCAATTCTAACTTTTCTTTTTTAAATCTTTTTAGACAATTGTAACCTTTAAATTCTGCTACTGAGTTCTTTGGACCTGAATAGTCTTAAAGCTTCTTTAAATTCTAAAGCAGAAATTTATTTCCTAGTCCATATATGGGGAAGATTCCAACTATGCATTGATATTTCTAATTCTTATTTAGAATGTAGGGTATTAAAGCACTTTTTGAATTTTATATAATCTTTCTCTTTCCTAGAAAATATTTGTTCCTAAAATATTTAAATAACTAATTTACCTGCTATTTATATGTGTGTATATATATCATACTTGTATATATACAGCATATATATGTCTGTCTGTATCTGTACATAAGTATATGTGTGTAAATTAGGATACAATGTAGCTCATAGGTGAATTAGTAAGTATTAATTTCATTTTAATTGATTTCATTTGATTAAACTATAATTTTTTATATTTTGTATTTTTTAATTTTTGAGATTATAAAATAATTACATCATCCACCTCTTTCCTTCCTTCCTTTCAAACACTCCCACAAGACACTCCTTACCATCTTTCGAATTCATGGTTTCTTTTGTCATTGTGTGTGTGTGTGTGTGTGTGTGTGTGTGTGTGTGTGTGTGAACATATGTACACACACACACACACACACACACACATATGTACAACTGGCTCATTTTGCATACTGTTACTCCAGATAATGTGTGTTTTCCGAGTTGACCATTTGGTATTGGATGACCAACTGGTGTACTCTTTCCCAGAGAATACTATTTCTCATGTTCTCAGCACTCACTAGCTGCCCATAGTTCTTTGAGACTTCCTGGACTCCCCAACTCTAACATTTCTTTTCATTTGGACTTGTCTACTGTTGTCCTTGTTCAGCTCATATTTAGACAGTTACTTTGGTGAGACATTATGGGTGAATCTTCTGCCATTCCTAGGAAACACAACCTCACACCAGCCAACCTGGGCTCATGCCGCTGCTAAAGCACAGCTCTGACCTGGGTATGTCAGCCTAGTTGTGCAGGCACAACACAGCATCTGAGCTAATAAGTAATAATAATAACAGAAATACTGGGCCAGCCTGGTCTACACAATAAAGTCAGGGTGGGAATCTCTGCTAAAAGATACAGCCACTTCCAAACAACAGGCTGGGATTCAAAATGATACACTTTTTTTCCCTTAAAAGTACTATATAGGTTTTTGATTAATAATAATTAGGAATGTGCTTTGTAATTTAAAAAAATAAATACACATCCATCTTAGATTTATATGGGAAGAGAAGGGAGATATAGAAATATAGGAAATTAGACAAATAGGTGTAGATTACTGAATCTACTCTTAAACTAAAAAACATTTTATAGGAATAACCTTACATTGGTAAAAATCTTTATATTTTGATGCAGAATTGAAGTTATATTTTCTTAAATTGATATAGAATTTTGTATATTGATGCAGGTTTGTTTTCATTGGTTTAAATCTTTGTATATTGATGCATTTAAGGTTAATTTGTTATAACACATTTGCATGTTTCAACTCTTGTATAGGTATTATGCCTAAACAACTCATTTATTGATAAAAGGTTAAGTCCAAGTCCTTTTAATAGCTGCTATTACAAACCGTTTAGAATAATTAAGTAATGCAAGTTAATAGTCAATCAATCAAACTCATGGTCAAGTTAGATTATAGTCTTGATTACTCTAAAATATACATCCTGTTGCTTGTTCAGATGTGCTATTAATAGATAGATGGTATTCAAACGCCTCAGAGACTCACAGCATACAACATTTAAAATTAGTTCATTTTTAAAAGAGCTTTTGATTATGAGGCAGCTCTGCTCCTAACAATAGCCCCATTCCACTTCAAAGAAGATACCAGACCTCAATTGAGACATGGTTAGATGGCTTCACTTGTGGCAAGCTAGCCACTGAGGGAAAACAAACAAACAAACAAACAAACAAACAAAAAACAGCCCTAATTTCATCTGCAAACTAAATGCTATCCAAAAAGGTCAAATGGATGCAGGGAACTCAAATACCAAGCTCTGCCAAGATAGCATAAGCAAGTCCTTCACAATTCCTGCTTCACGAAAGAGCTGTCAGAAATACTGAGTGGGCCAGAAGGCTGAATATAAATGTTCCAACATTATAGAGAATATTGGGAACTGTCCAGGTGGTCAGCTGTGGCATGAAATAACTACAAAAGGCACCCACACTACCACTGTCATGGCACCCGCGAACAGGCTAGCCTGTTCTCAGCCTAGCACATTCTCTGACTCTGAGCTCTGAAATCTTTCCACTCAGCCCGCTAAGTTCCCAAGGTAGGTCATTCCCACACACCCCATGCTTCCAAATTCCCATGACTGGCTGAGGTTCCCTGCCACTGTACCTTTCTCTGGAACAGAGCTGAGTTGTTGCGTGAAGGAAAACACCACACAATCTTAGTTTAGAATCAACAGGCAACAGAATTGCTGGACACAGTAACTAGCATACTAACTTTGTAAGCTATTTAAGTTATAAATCCTCCCGTGGCAGGTCACGGCAGATTCACCACCTAAGCCGGGGGGCTTGGGCTATATACATTGTGACTCCATGCTCTCTCCCAACCAAAAGAAAGTATATTTTTCCTGCCTCTCCTCTTCCAATCTCTGACCAGGAAGTCCTGCCTACTTGCCCAGTGATTGGTCCTTTGAAATCTTGAAACCTTTATTCATAAGGGGAAGGTTCTGCCACAGTCAGCTGGCTCTTTCATTTTTATACACTGCACCCCTATATTTTCTGAATACTCAAATAATATTTTTACCTTCTCAGGTCTCTGTTGGGGATGAAGATTCTATACCAATAGTCTTAGTATAAGCTTAAATTATTTAGAATTTAAAAAGATATTCTAGGTCTAACAAGATGTTTTTAGATTGATAATGCAATTTAGGATAGAAATTAATTTAGATACAGAACTCTAAACTCACCAAGATAAAATACATAATAGAATACTTTCTTTGAAGCTGCCAAATATAAACAGACTGGACTTTTTAAATGTAACTTTTAACTAATAATTTTTATAATTGTTTCATAATTGTTCCTACTGTGTGTTGTTTATTATTATAAGAGAAATAGCCTTTTTACTTAGACAAAAAAAGGAGACATGCTGAGGTTTTATCTTTTGCTATGTATTGTAATGACAAATGCTGGCTCCCAACGCCTGGTTGCACCCGGGGATGAGAGAATCTACATGTACAGGAGTGATACTATGTAGCATTGCCCTGGAAGTTATCAAAGACTGGTGAATAAAGATGCCTTCAGGCTATATCTGGTCAGAAGAGAGATACGTAGATGTGGGTTCCCGGGATTGGGGTCTGAGGGGAGACCATGAAGAGAAGAAGGGAGAAGAAAGTGGAGAAAGGAGAAGATGTCACAGGCTAAGTGAGACATAAAAACACAGCCATGAGGGCTGGCTAATTGAAGTTAGGAGCTGCCCAGATGCAACATGGCAAGTTATAATTTGGAGTTATTGACAGAGAAGTAGATACCAATAGCATAGAGGGTAGATATCTGCCCAGCTCTAGTACATTAAAGGCTTATTATAAATATAAAAGTTGTGTGTCTTTTATTTGGGAACTGAATAAGTAGGGTAGAAACTCCAATTTGTGATTAAATATTTACTACCACAGTCCTCCATTATATTTTTACCCCTAGATATGAACATTTTCATTTGTTTGATATTTCTCTTCTGGTATTACAGATATAACAATATAATAATGTGAACATTAATTTCCTTATTTTAGAAGGGATCAACTCCTCTGTTTCCTCCAGCCATTTTTGCAAAATGACTAGAAACATTGAGAACAAGGTGGAACCTGTCTTCTCATTTCCCTGTCTGTGTTCTTCATAAAACCCCACTGATATTCTACATACATTACTCCTCAAAGGGCATTTGTATTTGTGTTTCTATGTCAGTCACCTGTTGTTTTCCATTACAGACACAAGAAGAGTTACAGAAGGTACACAGAATACACAGAAATACCTCTCTCAAGGTCGTGATCATTTTCAAATGTACAAAATTTTGTTAGGTCCTCCAACACAGAGTAATGAGTCCATATTCGGAAAAGAATTCTCTGAAATTCAGGTATCAGAAATGAGGTTATTGCTTACAAGAAATCTGTGTCCTTGTGTGGGCCTCGAGAACTCGGCTACTGTATTTATACTGCTAGCTCTACTTCAAATTGATTTCTTTTGTATTCTTGGCTGTTCGTGACCACAGGTTATGTGTGAGAATAAAATCAATCACTACACTTTT
Source organism: Mus musculus (assembly GCF_000001635.26). Classification (NCBI taxonomy): domain Eukaryota; kingdom Metazoa; phylum Chordata; class Mammalia; order Rodentia; family Muridae; genus Mus; species Mus musculus. The sequence continues at coordinate 71,881,366 of NC_000071.6, forward strand.
ATTGACTGTAAAAGAAAGATAGAGTTTCTCACATTCCCTTGGAGAATCATCTTATCTTGCCTTAGTCTTTATGATGGAGCACCTAAAGAGCAGAGGCAATTACCTTGATAACACAGATCCCAAAACATAAAAATGTATAGATATTGATTGATTTCTATAGCAGTTTGGAGGTCCTCGTTGTTTCATATTATTTTTCTGTGTTGCTTGTGGACCATGAAAACTGTTCTCTCTCCTAAAACTTGGCCCACACAGAGCAGTTATGATGACATTAAAGAGCTCTCAGCAGCTGGCAAGGAGCTCTATGTGCGTACACTAAGCAACAGCATTGTAGAGTTGAGAACAGAGACTGGATACTTGGGCTGATGTGGTGTTTGCAGAGGACTCATATTGGCAAATGTACTTTGTAAGAGAAAGAAGCTTGTAGTTTTGAGTTAAAGAAAAGAAAATAGACCACACATAAACAACAGGTAGATCAGTTTATTAGAAAGAATGGATGGGGACATACCTTGCAGTTCCTACTAAGGGGAAGGACTGGAATGTCTCTCACTGTCTAGTGACCTTATATTTTATAACTTCATCAGTGAAACACAGGAAGAGCCATTTTAAATGGTTTCCGATGAAAGCACTACTATTTTTGCCTAAGTTTTTATTTTTAATGAATAAGTAATTATATTAAAAAGTTATGATTAAATGATGTTTCTTAGGGTCTTCTTTCTCATAAATATCATTGTGACTAATTTAAATACTTGATAAGCTATTTATATAATAATGCAGTTACTATAACTTATGTGTGACCATGTGGTTTTTTTTAAAGTGTCATTATGATTAGCGCTCTGTAATTAATATACAATATTAAATACAAACAGTGACCAGACAATATTTTTAAATATATCTCAAATTCACAAGCTTGGTTAAGTATCCTGTGAGAGAATACCAACTGAGGACTGTTAGAATGAAGAAAATAATGAGAAAAAGGAAGGAGGAAGAGAAGGTTGGAGGCAAGGCAGAGGAAGGAATGGGAGGAGAGGGAGAACAGGAGAGGGGTGCCGTGTATATCAGAGACACGTAAGGTTTAGCTCCTTATATTGTAACTGTGAGAAGGTTTATGAGGTTTTACAACTGTGTGTTGAAATCTTTCCTATAGAGTGTTTTTTTTTCAATTTTTCATTAGATATTTTCTTCATTTACATTTCAAATGCTATCCCAAAAGTCCCCTATGCATATAAAGTTTGCAAGACCAGGGGGACTCTCTTCCCAATGATGGCCGACTAGGACATCTTCTGCTACATATGCAGCCAGAGACACGAGCTCTGGGGGTACTGGTTAGTTCATATTGTGGTTCCACCTATAGGGTTGCAGACCCCTTCAGCTCATTGGGTGCTTTCTCTAGCTCCTTCATTGGGGACCCTGTATTCCATCCTATAGATGGCTGTGAGCATCCACTTCTGTATTTGCCAGACACTGGCATAGCCTCTCAAGAGACAGTTATATCAGGGTCCTCTCAGCAAAGTCTTGCTGGCATGTGCAATAGTGTCTGGGTTTGGTGGCTGATTATGGGATGGATCCCCGGATGGGGTAGTCTCTGGATGGTCCATCCTTTCGTCTTAGCTCCAAACCCTGTCTCTGTAACTCTTTTCATGGGTATTTTGTTACCTATTCTAAGGAAGAATGAAGTATCCACCCATTGGTCTTCCATCTTCTTGATTTTCTTGTGTTTTACAAGTTGTATCTTGGGTATTCTAAGTTTCTAGGCTAATATCCACTTATCAGTGAGTGCATATCAAGTGACTACTTTTGTGATTGTGTTACCTCACTAAGGATGATATTCACCAGATGCATCCATTTGCCCAAGAATTTGATAAGTTCATTGTTTTTTAATAGCTGAGTAGTACTCCATTGTGTAAATGTGCAACATTTTCTATATCCATTCCTCTGTTGAGGGGCATCTGGGTTGTGGTTCTCTTCCTCCACATCCTCGTCTAGCATCTGCTGTCATCTGAGTTTTTTTATTTCAGCCATACTGACTTGTGTGAGGTGGAATCTCAAGGTTGTTTTGATTTGCATATGCCTGATGATTGATGATGTTGAACATTTTTTTTCAGATGCTTCTCAGCCATTCGGTATTCCTTAGTTGAGAATTCTTTGTTTAGCTCTGTACCCAATTTTTTAATGGGGTTATTTGAATTTCTGGAGTCCAGCCTCTTTAGCTCTGTATATATTGGATATTAGTCCCCTATCAGATTTAGTATTGTTAAAAATCCTTTTACAATCTGTTGGTGGCCTTTTTGTCTTATTGACAGTGTCTTTTGCCTTACAGAAGCTTTGCAATTTTATGAGGTTCCATTTTTCAATTCTTGATCTTACAGCTGTTCTATTCAGGAATTTTCCCCCTGTGCCAATATCTTCGAGGCTTTTCCCCACTTTCTCCTCTATAAGTTTCAGTGTCTCTGGTTTTATGTGGAGCTCCTTGATCCACTTAGATTTGACCTTAGTACAAGGAGATAGGAATGGATCAATTCGCATTCTTCTTCTACATGATAACCACCAGTTGTTCCAGCACCATTTGTTGAAATGCTGTGTTTTTTCCACTGGATGGTTTTAGCTCCCTTGTCAAAGATCAAGGGACCATAGGTGTGTGAATTAATTTCTGTGTCTTCAATTCTATTCCATTGATCTACCTGTCTGTCGCTGTACCAGTACAATGCAGGGGGGTTTTTTTGTTTTTGTTTTTTTATCACAATTGCTCTGTAGTATACCTTGAGGTCAGGCATGGTGATTCCACCAGAGGTTCTTTTATTGTTGAGAATAGTTTTTGCTATCCTAGGTTTTTTATTATTCCAGATGAATTTTCAAATTGGCCTTTCAAACTAAGTGAAGAATTGAATTTTGAAAGAATTCAAATTGAATTGAAAGAATTTTGATGGGGATTGCATTGAATCTGTAGATTGCTTTCACCAGGATAGCCATTTTGACTATATTAATCCTGCCAAACCATGAGCATGGGAGATCTTTGCATCTTCTGAGACCTTCTTCAATTTCTTTCTTCAGAGACTTGAAGTTCTTATCATACAGATCTTTCACTTCCTTAGTTAGAGTCGCACCAAAGTATTTTATATTATTTGTGACTATTGTGAAGGGTGTTGTTTCTCTAATTTCTTTCTCAGCCCATTTATCCTTTGTGTAGAGAAAGGCCATTGATTTGTTTGAGTTAATTTTATATCCAGCTACTGCACTGAAGCTGTTTATCAGGTTTAGAAGTTCTCTGGTGGAATTTTTAGGGTTTTATATATATATATATATATATATATATATATATATATATATATATATACTATCATACCATCTGCAAATAGTGATATTTTGACTTCTTCCTTTCTGATTTTTATCCCCTTGATCTCCTTTTGTTATCGAATTACTCTGGCTAGGACTTCGAGTACTATATTGAATAATATAGTACTATATTGAATAATTGAGAGTGTGGGCAGCCTTGTCTAGTCCCTCATTTTAGTGGGATTACTTCTAGTTTCTCTCCATTTAGTTTGATGTTGACTACCCTTAACTTTTCCATGAGGCCCCATTACAAAATTCACTTTCATGATTTTTCCCAATTATGAATAATCTATAAATATTGACTCATTATTACTTGCATTCCTGTATATAGGAATGTTTTAATGTAATTGTATTTCCTTTGTATTTGGATAGCTTATTTTTACATAGACATTGAGTTAATTAAAAATTAAAATGTTTTGTTTATAATATTTCTTTTTTGTAGAGTTGAAATAACAGTATTATGAGTACATTAGGAATAAATAGATTAACGGCAGCAAAAAAAAACAATATCCAATAACATATATTAAGGACAAAAGGAACATTCATTTATCTCATATGATATGTGCATTATGCTTAGATAACAAACATATGCTGTTCACATGCTCATAGCATTGAAAGAAAGCCTTAGTTTCTTTTTGTAAACTATTTGAAACACCAAGCTAAAGCTATGCTCCCTTCAGGGTTGTGCTGTAGCTCTCTGATTGTGAGGTGATTGCCTGAGGAGCCCGTTTCACTGCACTGTGATTTAACGTCTAGTTTCCTACATCAAATGGAAACCATAGGCTACCTCTAAAATATAAAATTCCACTGCAGATTTTATATGAGATATACAATACTATACCTGGGGTGTCATTTCCTATTTTCAGCTACAACACCATAATGTCCAGACATGGAAGCTTTATATTTTGCATCCGTAGCTTGTGGACGTTTTCATCATCTCATGGCTGTCATGGAAGCAGTCATTCATTTATATTAGACTAAAACAGAGATGCCACAAAGGACGTCTGGAAGGTTATGTACTGTAAAAACGCAAGAAAAATATCCTTTCAGATAAGAGTTTGAGCTGAATCACTTTTGCAAGTCCACCCAAATATTCTGATCAGTTAGTAGGAATTGTTACAGGACCTAGTATTGCCTTGGTGCATGTAAAAAAGTAATGGGGAACTCAGAACCACATTTACTGGAATGAGTGCCTGTTCTCCAGGGTAGTTCAGCCCACAGAACATTGGAGAGGATAAAAATGTTTTTCTGGGTAACTCCCCCTTTTCAGTCTCTGCTGGTGGACACAGAATGCTGTGTTCAGATAGTGTGCTCATACTCCAGAGCACAGAGTGTTACAGTGAAGAACAAACAACTCGGCATGCACTGAATCTGGAGTTATGCTTCTTTCCACCTCCTAGGGGGAAAAATATGCTTTACCTTTCTTACATTATTTTCTTATTGTTAATGAAGATAAGATCCAACATCTAAAAAATCTGCAGTGAACTGGAGCTGAACGAGTTTACTAACCCATTTCCTTCTAATTGCAAAGACGTTGCAAAGACGAGACTTTCTTGTTTTCAGTGTATTTGATGAGGGACGGGGAAGATGTATAAATGGCAAACAGCCTGTATGGCTTATGTTTTTTTAAAAAAAAAAGACAAATGCATCCAAATCCAGATTGCCATTTTGAGTGCCCTGCAGGGAGCTACTGATCCACTTCTCTACATGAATGTCTACAGACATTGTAAAAACCATATCCACAAAGAAAGTTCCGTAGCTTCTACCCCAGAAGCATTTCCCACGGTTATGTTTTTAAGTTTAACCCTTCTAACATGCAAGGTGGCCATGGTATTTGTTTCACAAACTGTGTTCACACCATGAGCAAGTGTGTTGTTTTCTCTTCTGATGACAGACAGTAAAGGCATCTGATGGCATGAGCTGACTAAGGATGAGAAAAGATAGAGAGCAAATGAAGTCCAAATGCCTAGCCACAAGGACAGACCCTAAAACCTAGAGTGAGAAAGCAGGAGGACAATGACCTAAAAAGTAGGAGGGATGCCAGAGGAGCATGGTGTCCTGAATAAAGTATGTCTGTCCAAGAGTCCAAGAAGTGGGCCTGATCAGCCTTGTGTGGTTGGGCCATTACATCAAGTTATTTAAATACTGATAAACTTACCACCAAATGTAATAGTGTAAGGGTTTGGGGGACTCTGATATGGTGGGATTGGGTGCAATGGCCATGCAAACTATGAAATGGAGCAGAAGAGAAGTGAATTAGTAGGGTACTGATGTAGTGAAAAGATATGCCAGAGAAGGAAAATTGTGTGAGTTGTGTGATGGGAAAAATATGAACTCAGGTCCCTAAGAAGGTGAAAAAGTACCAGATCTACTACAAAAATGGTTGAACCTTAGTCAGATCCATGGAAAGCTAAGCTCACTCATAACACCAGAAGAAAAAACCGAGTCTCCAGACATAAGCACATAGAGAAGTCTGGCTGGAGGCAGTATTTAATTACCAGAATAACTCATTAAGAAAAGTGTCCCTGTTTCTCCCTTCTTAAAATGGGTAAACCGAGGCAGCACTACCCATTTAGATAACTTTCTTAGGAAAGCATGGTTGAATCAAAGCCATCCAGAATCCAAAATTAAGCAATTTACAATAATGGCCTGAGTGGCTGCACACAATTTTTCTGATAGAAATGTAGCATCATCAGTAGGTCATTTTCATCCAGACTGTTTTCTCAGACGTGGATAACAGAATGAATGATGATACTGGCAATGTAGTAAGCAATGAAAGGAGCATGGAGTGGTTGGCATAGGAGTGGGCACTTTGTACTTATAGAGCAGAGATTATAAAACTCAGAGATTTAGCTTTACAACTTGTGTGGCCACAGATGAGATGCCAATATAGTCACTTGAGTTTGATGACGGTTTCATTTATTTACAAATTCCTCTCCTGTTACCCTATCCACTTCTCTTCAGAGAAGGGGAATCCTCCTTGGGTACCATCTTGCCCTGAGACATCCAGCCCTAGCAGGACTAAGCACATCCTCTCTCACTGAGGCACAACTAGGCCATCCATTTAGGGGATTGTGATCCAATGGCAAGCAGCAGAGTCAGGGACAGCTTCCAATCCAATTGTTAGAGGACATACATGAAGACCAAGCTACCCAACTAATCCAAATATGTAGGGGGTCTCTGTCCAGTCCCTGCATGCTCTTTGTAACCCAGTGTTTTTACTGGGTCTGGAAGATGAGTGTTCAGTCCAAAACCAGACATTTAAACCATCTCCTCTAAGGTTCAGAGAACATTACAAAAGAAGGAGGAGTGGAAACATTAAAAGTCTGGAGGTGGGAGAAATGACCACAAAATGCAAAGGTCATGGCATTACTATGAGCTCATAGCAGTTGTGGTTGCTTACACTGGTCCTGAATAATATTTGGCCTGTCGATAGCTCATTGTAGATAAGGGAGGAGCTCATTAACCCTTTCCTTGTGAGCTATTGGTTATTGGTAGGTACTGTGAGACAATCATTGCCTTTAGATATTTATTTATATATTATTTTATATGTATGAGTGTATTTCTTCATGTATGTATTTCTATATGTATTGCTGGTACCCACAGCATCCAGAAAAGGGGCTTGGATCTCCTGGAACTAGTGTTAACATGGTTGTGACTCATAAGGTAGTTTAGGTAACTGAACCTGACCCTCTCCAAGAACAACAACTATTCTTAACTATATCTCTAGCCCATACTCTTTTTTTTTTTTTTTTGAGAAATAGTTTCCCTAGCTACTTCAAGCTGTCCTTGACCTAACCTGATATTTTAGGCATGTTCTATGATGTCTAGGATAGCCATGGTTTTAAATATTCTGTTAAAACACACGTGAAATATAAAAGGAAATAGGAAAGCTAAGAAGTAGAGAAATATAACAGCTCACCTGAAATACTGAAAGTGTGTTACTTCAAGAAAGCCAGAGCCCTTACTGTATGTTGAGATTCAACCCAAGGAACTTTTGAGCAACACATCAGCTACATGTGTTTATCCTTGTGAGTCTAATGAGAAAAACATTCACTCCAAAATCTTCTGCTATCTAACTTTTAGAAACTAAAACTAATGCTTATGCAGTGACTCTACAGAGCTAGGTAAATTGTTGGAAAATAAAAAGAAACAAACAAAAGCTGAAGCTTCACCACCTAACTGTGCTATGTCTTGAGTTACTCCTCCTCCTCTTTGACTCTCGGTTTACTTATCTTGAAAGCAGGCTTAGGCACAACCATCTTTAAGACCTTAGAAGAATGATTGCATATGAAATAAGAACAGTGGTTTAGTTCATTGAATTTTTTTTATCATTTTCACACCAGCCCAGCATCAACTCTTGCACAGATCAATCTGTCTATGCCACAGTTTCTTGAATAAAATCAAGACTCAGCCAAAAATACATACTTTTAGAAAACATTTAATTGAGAAAAGGGAATTTAAACTTAGTAGCAAATTGCCTGTCCTCTAGTGAGCACTCAAGGTGGCTATACTGTGTGGGTTGAGGGTCCATTCTTTAATGTGTGGTCCCACTTCCTGGGGAGGTTTGGTGACTTTTGACTAAATGGAAGGCCCTTTCGTGGCCCGTACAGAGTCACTTGGATCACCTTTGATGATATCAGCTGCTATGTCTTAGAATCTTTCCAGGTTTGCTCCAACTACACAATGAAGAGGAATTTCCTTCTGTCCTATGCACCAGGTTTTTGTTGTTAGATTAGGGGGTCCAGCAGAGAGTGCAGCCGTTGTGCAGGCACAGGAAGCTCTGCCATTGCTCATTATTTTCAAGTATTATGTACTTTCATCTTTTGTGTCCCTGGATAATTCTGTACCAAAGAAAAAACTGTATGTGCCTAAAATACAAAGTCATCTTTATTCACCCCCATAGAAAAAGGGCAGTGAAGAATGCCATTTTTAGAGAAAGATAAAAATGTCTTTAAAGATTAGCCTCTTTTCTCTCTTTTATCTAGAGCTACACATGCCAAATGCGATGTGCAGAGATTTCATTTCTGCTAAGAAGCTTAAGGAAATTGGGAGTCATGGTTGAGCACAGCGTTTATAGTTGAATGTAGAAAAAATACAATATAATGAGATACTTTGTTCCAGGTCTTCCTTTCATGTTCTGCCTTTATCTCCATCCTTATTATCTGCAGTATTCAAAATGCTACTCCTTCATGACTCTGAGAATAATCATCCGTACTTACGTCATTTACAGTATTACTTTCACATTGCTATGACTAGAACACCTGACAAAAATAACTAAATGGAAGATAGTTATATTTTGGCTCATGGTTTCATAAGTTTTAATCATCAAGGTAGAAGGTATGTGTACTAAAAAAAATCCATCCTACAGCAAAGATAGTACTATGAAATAAGAGAAGTAGCTAGAAATAATACACCTTCAAAAATACCCACCATGGCCCATCACCCCACATCTCCAAGATTCCACAGTCTCTCAAAAAAGACTCCATTATCTGGGGATCCATTACCCAAAGCATGGACTTGAGGAAAACACAGCACATTCAAGACCTAATGTTCTGCCCCTGCTCCCCCACGGGACTATGTCGATCTTGTAACACAAAATACGCTTTGTCCAACTTCAAAAGATCTATGGTCTCTGTAGTCACGATATTGTCAAAAAAGTCTAAATCCAGAACCTCTTCTGAGACTAGGGGCCTAACGATGAGCCCTGAAAATTCAAGTCATTTCAAGCTTTCATTATACATTGCTAGAGAGTAAACATTTTCCTTCCAAAAGAGGAAACTGGATCATAGAAAGGGAGAGAGTGACCAAAGCAAGAGCAAAGGCAAATCAGGAGAGACAAGAAATTCCATACCTGTTCCTCCTGTTTTGGATGCATGTGGTTGTACTATATGTGCTCCAGCAATCTTGGTTACTCCCACTCCTGTATCTTTTGCTGTTTGGACTCTGTGTAGCTTATCTCTTTGGCTGGATCCATTTGTTATCTGAGATTTTCATCACATATGTCATGTTCTTATCCTCCAACATCCTGGGTTCTGATTTCTATGGTGTTTACAATTCATCCTTATAAGTTCATCTATCACCTTCTCCTGGGTTCCCTGCTAGGACTCTACCCTTCCTTCACATGGACTTTCCTGAAACCTCTTCCACAGTACTAAAGATATGGCTCAGCAGTTAAGAGCTGTTACTCTTTCAAAAGACCTGGGTTCAATTCCCAACATTCATATACTGGCACACAACTCTGCAACTCCAGTTCCAGGGGATTCAACGACCTCTTCTGGCCTCCATAGGCACCAGACTTTGAACATGGTGCACATATATACATGCAGGTAAAGCACTCATATACATAAAATAAAAATAAATTTAAAAAAGAAACAACACTCCTCCATGACCAATTACACATGTCCCTGATTTTCAGGCATTCTGAATGCCTGTAAAACCAGCCCAGAGAAGATTATATCAAAGTCTTTGTGCATCGTGAGCAGAAAACTTTAGACCAAATTATGGTTTCTGAATGTAGATACTTTTCAACCTAAATATTTCCCTATATGCCTATATGCATGAAGACTATGCTGAATGTAGACTATGTTCTCTGATCAAGTGTAAATCTTGTAAAAGTGTTTACAATCTTAAACTCTGGAGCCTGCAAAGTGTGAGGCTCACTAATTTCTGAAATGACTATGATATCTTCTTATCAACCTAGTATAAAGTGCTTTGCTTTTGTTTCTTTAAAAATTATGGCTTTTATTTCTGTGCCTTAAGCATGCTTCTTTGGGGGCCATAGAGTACAATTTTTACATCTTAAAATATTTGAAGGATGTATTCATTTTTATGCTATGGCTATGAGTATTTTGCCTGCATGTATGTCTGCACACCATGTGTAAGCAGTATCTGTGGAAGCCAGAGAGGGCTTTGGAATCTTCTGGAACTAGAGTCATATACAGTTGTAAAACACCACATATGTCCTTGGAACTGAACACAAGCCCTCTGAAAAAGAAGGAAGTGCTCCTAACTGTTGAACCATCTTTCTACCACCACCCCCCACCTTTTTCCATTTTCTAACTTTGCTTTTTACTAATTAGTCCCACTGTGAATCTGGTTACAAGCAGCCAGAAGCAACCACACCATAACCTGAGTTCTATATTGTCTTCAAATTTTCTCTGCCAAAATAATGACTCAAGTGAGTCTTTTAAATTGAACCTCACTCACATTTTCAGGATGAACAAAGCTCAGGAAGACTCCTTGCCAGAATTTAATATGAATGGGCTTCGTATAGCTACCCATATCATCCTTGCTTCCATCTGAAATATCATGAGTATAACATCTTGTCTACATTCAGGTCCTGAACAGCAAGTAAAAGAACAATATGCCCTCCAAACACCTGTGATCTTGTACCTCAAGCCAAGCTTCACATTCAGAATACCTACCATTTCCCAAGAAACTACAACCAGCTGAAGACAAGTGGGCCTATAGAGGACAGTTCAGATTCAAGCAACATTTAGTTTGATTAGAAAATGATGATTTAGTCTTTTCCAATACCTCTGTAGAGAAAAATATAATAATGCCAAAATAATTAGTCTCCATGCTATATTCTAAAGATCACAAGCAATGCCCAGTAAAGTGGGCTGTCAGTGGAATAAACATGGTCATTTCCATCATACTTCGCCATGACTTCTGCTTTCCATATTTCCAAATATGTATTGGAAAAACCCACTCACATGATCAATAATCTGTGCCATGACTCTGCTTCCTGGCTTTTCTCATTTCCTGATTTTATTAGAGAAATAAAATGCTGGTAGTAAGGTTCAATATGCCTAGACTTAGAACTGCTGTACACGCACTAGGACTCTGAGGTTCATTAATAAAAAAAGACAATAGGTTAAAGCTTAGAAACTAGGGGCACGTTGGGTATTGTAGTAACCAGAACCACTGATGAGCTCCTAGAGCATGCCAAGATATTGCATGTTGAATACGAATTGTTCTCTAAATCCTCATAGAATGTAGGTTGGTGCCTAGCTCATGGAACAATTTTAAGAGGTTCTGGAAACGTTAGATGTGGTGCCTAAATGGAAAATGCTGGCACTGGGGTTGTGTCTTTCATTGTTATCCCTGTCCCCTGGTCCCATTTCATCTTCTTCATATCTTCCATGTTATAAAGAAATTTCTTTATTGTATACCATCTTTCCTTGCAAAAAATATAGACACAGAAACCACAGAACAAACTGGCAGTCGAAATGCTGCTCTAGGCCTAAGCCACAAGTGACCAAAACTAACACATGTTTTTTTGAGTAAGGTCATTGGAACGACAATGAGAAATATGTGTAAAGCTATTAAAACAAAGCATTATAGATAATTTGTCCTTATGAGAAGCTTCAATTGATGCAATTATTATTCTTATGATTGCTATTACCTCAAGGGTAAAATTTCATGGTATTTGTTTTCTCTTTGTGTTTGCTAAGTCTTACTTATTAGCTCATCTTCCAAGTGAGATTTCTCTTGCGGGCATTCTACTGGGTTGTAATCACTTCACAGCAGGACAGGTCAGCAGAAGCTTAAGCTCCAAACAAGAGGAGATGCAGCTATGTGCATTTCTTAGTCATGTCTTCTTGAACCATGGCTCCAAATGTTGCTGGACTGCCAGCTTTAACCCTTCCCTTGCACTTATGTTAAGGCACAGTATGGTGCATGCCAAAGCAGGGTAGTAGCTTTCTATAAAAGAAACCTGGAGAGCATGATATGTACGATTTGAGCTATACTGCTGTTCAGTATGACTAGAGATACTGGTAATAACATCTAAAGATGAATAACTGAATTGCATTAGCAGTTATGAGAATTTGATCATCGAACATAAAAGATAGTACCTAGAATATCCTAGAAATGTCATGAGAGAAATTTTTGGTTCTGTGTGTGTGTGTGTGTGTGTGTGTGTGTGTGTGTGTGTGTGCATGTGTGTGTGTATTTGTGTGTCTGTGAGTGTCTGTGTGATAACTAGGTATTAGTGAATATTGATGTGATATCTTCTAAACTCCATAATGGTATGCAAGATATTAGACACACCATATATTTAGGATGGATTCCAGAAAACAAAGTGTGACCTCTATATACTCAAATAATAAAACATATTTTCATAAGGCCATCTGATAACTCCCATGTTTATAAAGTGATATAGGTTTTGATATTTAGAAGGAAAGTGGTTTTTAGTTTAATTGATTTTTTTTTTACTTATTAACTTTACATTCTGATCACTGCCCCCTCCCAGTGAATCCCTCCCACAATCCTTCCCTCATCTTTCCTTCCCCTCTCTCTAAGTAAGCAGCCCTCCTCCTGGGTATCCCCCGACTCTGACACTTCAAGTCTCTGTGAGACTAGGTGCTTCCTCTCCCATTGGGGCCAGACAAGGCTTCCCAGATAGAAGAACATATTCCATGTATAGGCAACAGGTTTTGGGGTAGCCCCCTTTCCAGTTGTTTGGGACCCACATGAAGACCAAGCTGTACATCTACTACATATGAGCAGGGAGGCCTAGGTCCAGCCCATGTATGTTCTTTGGTTAGTAGTTCAGATTCTGAAAGCTCCAAGGGTCCAGGTTAGTTGACTCTGTTGGTCTTCCTGTGGAGTTCCTGCCACCACAATCTAAAAGGGAAGTTTTTATTCACAAAGAACATTCTGATTCAAATGCTAAGCTTGTAGTGAAGAGAAGGAAGAACATAAGAGGAAATTTCCTTATCTCTCAGGCAGTTCGCTTTCATCTTCTCACATTACATTTTTTTTAGATAAAACAAAAGCTGTTGTGAATATTAGACCTAGTTCAATCAAGTTAAATAAAGTGTTTTGGCATGTAAAAACTGAATGCCAATTAAAGAATTACTTTGTGTTCTAGTAGTGCTGACTTTAGGATACTTGCTCAGAATGTTGTTGTCATTGTTATTTTACAAGGTCAAACTCATCATGTACTTTTGCTATGAAAATTTCAGTACTCCTATGTAGTGATGGCCCTTTCAGTAAAACACCTCTACTATTACACATAGGCCTTGTATGTGCTATACAATCTACCACTGAGTGAAATCTCCAGACCTTGATTTTTGAAACAGAATCTTACTACATAGGTAAGACTGACCTTGGATTCAGTAATATACCCTCTAGACTGAACATATAAAATCTTTCTGCCTCTGCATCCAGACTACTGGGACTGTAGATGTCTACTACCACACCCAAATTTATTTATTGAAGTTCAGTTTGCATTCATGAAAAAGGTCAGTAGAGTGATTCATTGAAACTATAAAACACATAGCTTATATTTTAATGATATATATTACAATATATAATATATATAATATACAGATACATATATATGTATATATATATATATATAATACAGGTCTATAGGATATATATATATAATACAGGTTTATAAGACATTTTTCTGGTTCCCAAGCATTTGGTGTGCATCAGGGACATCAGGGATAATAAGATAACAATTAGCATTAAGGAGAAATATACAGACAGAGAAAATGATCATATGCCCACCTAGTCTATCCAGTACATACACACACACACACACACACACACACACACACACACATCTTATTTGAGTTTGCCTGCCATACTTTGGTTAATTTTTGGTAATTTCATGTTTAATATAGGATAGCCACAGAATATCTTCCAGGCCTGTCAATGTAGGGCCTATGTGTCATTTCCTCCAAAAATTTTTGACCTTTTCTTATCCTACTAAGCTCCCTGTAGATTTTTCTTAATTGTTGCCTGAAACTCTGGAAATACTAATACCTTTCTGTCTGTCTATAGCATATTGAATCCTTGTTAATGTTGTTATGTGTAAATGAGGTCAAAATTATCACCTACACAACTCAGATAGGTCACATTTGCCGTTTTAATCTGTTCTACTTTCAACCCTGTTGATTTTGCACTCAAACAGACATTACTGTGGACATTCAATGTCATTAACTTACAATTTTATCCATATGGAAATCATGCCATCAAAACTATTTGTATTCTATTTATCTGCCTTTATTAGTTTAATCTCTTTAAGTCACCATAATCCTCTAGTGGAAGTTTGACCCAACAGGTCATGATTTTTCCCCTCACTTTGTAGCCATGTCTGGCCTGGAACTTGCACAGTTCTTTCTGCCTCTACCTCCCAAGATCTGGAATTCAAAGTCTGGGCCACCACTCTAAGCTTTCAACTTTTAATCTTTTCTCTTAATCAATAGAAATGCCATATATTAATATAGCTCTCACCCTTCATTCTGAGCATGCATTATGTTTAAAAGACTAGAGTCCACACTCAGTCACTCTAGCAAACTGTTTCTTTTGTCTTCGGTTTTAGGTATTAGAAAAATAGTGGAGACAATTATCTTCCAACCTTTACCCTTTCCGTTTTAATATCTGTATACCCATCATCTGGACAGGCAGTAGAAATCGTACCACTGCTGCATGTTTCATATACACTGTATTGTTTCTCCAGTTAGATTCTCAGGCTTCCATAAAGATTATTTTATGCATTTCCCTATTACTTAAAAATCAGCTCATTGCAAGTATGTGCTTTTATTATCCAGCAAACAAATATTTGCTAGATAGGTTAATTAGTAAGTAGATGAAAAAAATAATTCATTTTTTCTCTTTTCATGTTATTATTAATTTTTAAATTAATTATTTTATTTATTTACATCCCAAATGTTGCCCTCCTTCCAGTACCCCCTCCCAGAGTTCAATTTCTTTAAAAAGGGGGAAGGCAGAAAAGGGGGAAGAGGAAGAAGAAAAAGAAAGAGAAAGAAAGGAGAGAAAAAAGTGGAGGAAGAGGAAGAAGAAAAAGAAGAAGAAGAAGAAGAAGAAGAAGAAGAAGAAGAAGAAGAAGAAGAAGAAGAAGAAGAAGAAGAAGAAGAAGAAGGAAAAGAAGAAGGAAAAGAAGAAGAAGGAAAAGAAGAAGTAGTGAAGAAGGAAGAGAATAGAAAGCAAAAAAGATGAGGAAGAAGAAGAACAAGAAGAAGAAGAAGAAGAGGAGGAGGAAGAGGAGGAAGAAGAAGCAACAGCTCTGACTCTCCATAACTTATCTTACTCTATTCTATTACTCATGACCAGCAAGGGTAGGACTAGCCTCTCCACTGCATTCACAATGTCAAACTCTGTACTTTTTCCAAACCAGTTAGTTTCCTTTAGTTACTTGAGTTATACCCCTGTACTAGGTCAGATACCAGAAGCCAACATATTCAAAGATTGGAAAAAATGCTAAGTTGGAGTTACCAGAGTGTACTTTAACTTTTCTGTGCTCCTAAAAGAAAAAGTTTGGTCATACAAAATGACAAGAATGCCTGTGTTCGCAGACATGGGCTCAGATCCATGGGCTCAGAGAATTATTTTAGAAACTATCATTACTTATAGATTTTGTTTTCTTTCTGAACTTCATCTAATGTTACAATATAGCAGGTCTGCCTAAAGCCCAACACACCTACCTTCCTGTTCTCAAAGAAGACATTCTGGTTATTTTAATTTGGTTTATTTCTGTGTTGAGAATGCCCAGCATGCACTTGACATTCAGAAAATATTCTCATAGCTTTTACTTACACAGGAGTAATTTGGCAGTGTTTATCCCTATCCTTTCAAAAGGAAAATCCTTAGAACACAAATGTTCACAGAAATCCTACAATTTTTCCACAGGCTATACTTACGAAGAGAGTCAGAAGGAAATGCCTATTGATAACTCTAGTGTCCTATCAGAAAAAATGTGGCCTTCCATCTCTTCATCTGTGTTTTTATTTTTTTTAATTTTTTTATTAGGTATTTTCCTCATTTACATTTTCAATGCTATCCCAAAGGTCCCCCATACCCACCCCCCCATCCCCTACCCACCCACTCCCCCTTTTTGGCCCTGGCGTTCCCCTGTACTGGGGCATATAAAGTTTGCAAGTCCAATGGGCCTCTCTTTGCAGTGATGGCTGACTAGGCCATCTTTTGATACATATGCAGCTAGAGTCAAGAGCTCCCGGGTACTAGTTAGTTCATATTGTTGTTCCACCTATAGGGTTGCAGTTCCCTTTAGCTCCTTGGGTAATTTCTCTAGCTCCTCCATTAGGGGCCATGTGACCAATCCAATAGCTGACCGTGATCATCCACTTCTGTGTTTGCTGTGTTTTTATTTTTAAAGCAAGTAAATTTCTGGAAGGAACTAACTGGTGTTTCTTGGAAACCTGTGTATAATACATCTTCCCACTCTGGAGTTAAAGGTCACAGCTTATACAAAATCAGTCACATAAAACAATGAATTTGATTTCAGCCTCATATTTAAAGGTCAACCACTGATCTTCCCAATAAAAGATATATGGAACTTCTACTGCTCACTGCCCCATTGTGAAAGATTCGTTTTAGTAAGGGGAGCAATAGAATCAGATGAAACTGTATTCAGTCTTGTTCTACCTATTCCCTTCTTAACTCTGGGATACTCATCCTCCTGATGTTTGTCTGAAGATGCCAGTCACAGAAACTTCTTCATAAGATTTTCACATTGCATATCATTGTACATAGGATACCCCAAAACAAGAAGCATTCAAAATATGATAATCATTAACCATATAAAACAATAGATCTTCAAAGAATGGAGCAGAAATGATTTTTAAAACTGAACTGCAAATCCTTGCTCTGGAGCACCGTGGCGCTGTGCCTTACAGAAGACAGGAGCAGATTGCCACTCACTTTGGAACATGGTCCTTCTGTTCAGATGTCTCAAGGCAGTGCATCATGCATGGCTATGCTAAACTTAACCAAGTGAAAACATAAAGAGATGTTCAAAAATGGCCAAGGCTGGCCTATAATATATATAGCTTTTCACCTCAGAAAGTTCCCAAAGTATTTAACTGAATGTCTTCTCAAGTACTGTAACTACCCATAATATTACACTGACACTGAGCAAAAATGCCCAAAGGCCCAACAGAGAGAAGTTTTATAATGTTCTTTGTTTTTGATAATTCATACATCCACACCTGGTTTCCCACCACCAACTCCCACATATTTCCCACACATAACGTATATCCCTTCTGACTTCCTCTCCTCTGCTATTTTTTAAATTTTGTGAGAATTTCATTTATGATTTCTGTACATACATACATCATTTGCACCACTCTATCTCCCCCTCCAACTCTTTCCATGTTACCCACTGTCTTAGTCAGGGTTTCTAGTCCTGCACAAACATCATGACCAAGAAGCAAGTTGAGGAGGAAAGGGTTTATTCAGCTTACACTTCCATACTGCTGTTCATCACCAAGGAAGTCAGGATTGGAACTCAAGCAGGTCAGAAAGCAGGAGCTGATGCAGAGGCTATGGAGGGATGTTCTTTACTGGCTTGCTTCCCCTAGCTTGCTCAGCCTGCTCTCTTATAGAACAAAGACTACCAGCCCAGAGATGGAACCACCCACAAGGGGCCATTCCCTCTTGATCACTAATTGAGAAAATGCCTTACAGTTGAATCTCATGGAGGCATTTCCTCAACTGAAGCTCCTTTCTCTGTGATAACTCCAACCTGTGTCAAGTTGACACAAAACTAGCCAGTACAACCATTACCTCATTTCTTCATGACCTTTTACTCCTTAATTATTACTGCTAAACAAGTACATAGCTACGCATGCTGGTGCATATGCATATACATATATGCTTATATAAAACCTATTGGGTTTATATACTTAATTTTACATCTATGTATGTTTAGGATTAATCACTTAGGATTGGATTATCAATCCACTATCAGGGTTCATTCCCAGGGGAAACTGATTCTCCCTTTCTCTGATGCTGTTGATTACCTATAGCATGAAACTTTTGTGCTATCCATGTTGGTATATCCATTAATGTGATCATCATCCAGGTCTTACTGACAGTGCTATACTGTGAGATTTCATGACTTCAGCATACCTATCATGTTTAGCATACACTATAAATTCAATCCATGCTGTCCATATGTGTTGGAGGCAGCCCAAGGACATGAGTACCTACTAGTGGCCATAATCTCAAAAGATGAGTCTCTTTTCTTCAGTAACTAATAGTAGCCAATACCTCTTCCCAATAGAGGTGGGGCCTAGAGAGCAATGCCCTCATCTGTGGTGCTGTTTTGGCTGATGTGATCATATCCAGTTCTTGTTTTAAGGAACATTTCATGTGTGTGTTTTCAGTTATAGAAGCTACCCATCTGTGTGTTTGGGCATGGTGGTGGGGGTTTCCAAAGCAATTATCGCAAAATCAAGCCTGGAGTCAATCCTGAGCGCTTCCTCATAATAGGTGTGCTTTGGTGATTTTTTTTTCAATTTTAGATCAGAAGATCAGCAAGTACATACTGAAAATATTATAATGCATTATTAGTATCTGGACATGTACATAAAACCACAGAAATGTCTTTGATTACAATTTTTAATTTGACAAAAAATTAATAATATTGAGAACATTGGTTTGTGGATGAAAGAATACCTTGAAAGCATAAGCTGAAGTAAAGCCTCTGCCCTTCAAGTTGCTTTTCATCGGGGTACTTTATCTCAGCATCAATAACTAAACTAGGATGCACACCTTTCCTAAAATGATGAATAGGATAGGAACTCAGAGTCTTCATATCTGAAAAAAAAAATCACTCATTATTAGCATCTCACTGGAAGCAATGGTATCTTGAAAGTAAGGGGCTGTTGTTCATTTTTGGCATGTTTACAATAAGGTCACCTTACTAGGGAGACCTCTTGGGCATCATTGTTGGTCATTATAATAGATAGCGACTGAATAAAATCCTAAACTTTATTGAGCATTTACTATGACACAGGTGATGGGAAAAAAAGGCTTAAGTGATTCTAATACAGTTTCACAAAACCTCTATAAGGTAAACTAACATTCCAATTTGAAATGGATACATAGACATTAGGTCGTGGTCAGTTGACTTTCAAACCATTGCACTGCTATAACATATTAGGTACATTATAAAGATGTAGGAACGTTGCTCTCAATGCTTTTTCCTTCATATACAACACTAAACTATTTTATCTGCAAAGCATTCTTATCTGTAAGTTGTCTCTGATTCTCATAGTAATTGAGCAGGTTAAGGAAGGAGAGAGACTAGTACATAATGTAAATGAGGATGGAGAGTGGAATATTGGGTATAGAAAGATTAAAACAGTGACAGAGATGGGAAAGGGAGGAGATGGAGAAGATGAGGAGATAGGGCATGAGCAAACAAAGTGAAGGGGATATGAGAAAAACATTTGGCAACTTATAGCCTTAAAAATAGTTTGAAGGCATATATCCTACAAGACTAGACTGTGGGACTAGAAACAATGAGTCATTAAAAAAAACAAACCTCAGCATCAAGTGTGGAGCACCTATATAAGGATCATTATCCAGAGAGACTCCAGAGATCACAAAACATCATGGATTTTTCACATGCTTCTTGATTACCTCATATACCTAGTTAATAAGATATTACTGTCATAAACATTGTGCCCTTTAGATGCAAATCATAGGTGAGACCAACCAGAAGATCCCTACACACAGTTTTGCTCTAAGTCTCATGGTTCCAGATGATGCTTTGCAGGCGGTTGTCATAGAAAGGCGTTAACAATCTAACAAAGTTGTGAACTCCATGAACTACAGTAACAACCCAACAGACAAGCTGTGGCCATTACTGTAATGGTGGCATGATTGTTATAAGGGTAACCAACTCCTCCCTAATTGGATTTCAGGCTTCCTTTGTAAGAGGAAATATGCCCAATATTATAAACCTAGTCCAGAACCCAGGACTGAAGAGGTTTTTGACCTCTTCAAAGGTCAAAGGGAATTGGAGAACTGCATCAAACTATTTCATAAATATCTATTTTTATACACAGAGACAAAAACTACTCTCAGACTTAAACAAAGAAGCCTCTTTGTAGTCAATGCAGTAAATGTAAAGACCTTCAGTTTTACAAGATGATGATAACAAGGGACAATTATTGCCAGACAGTCTCAACCTGTCAGTTCCCAAAAAAGATATGGAGACAATTATTATTTATTATATCTAAGGCCTTAAGTTAGGTGGTTTCCTAACTAGCTTGTATAACCAGTTTACCCATTTATGCTAGTCCTTGTTTGCCATATGGCCTGTTTCCACTCACTACATCCCTGTGCAGCCTGACTTCCTCTGTGTCTGGCTTATGAATACTACTGTCTTGGATTCCTTTCCAGAATTGCTATCTCTGCCCCAAAGTCCCACCTATCAACTCCTGCTTACCTATGGGCCATTCATCTCTTTATTAAACTGATCAGAAGTTGCCTTAGGCAGATGAAGGAGGATGGAGACATGCCTTCCCACAGTGTGCATAATGATTTCCCCAACAAACAATTGAGGGGTTTATCCTTAAGACTCAGGGAACATTGCAAAAGAGGAGGTGGGGAGAATGTACCAGCCAGATGATGGGAAGAGTAGTTGTGAAATGCCTGAGGATGACACAACTCTTGTACACACAACCTCACAGAATTTGTGTAAACTGGTGCTGGATCCACATCCACAGAAGTCAGCTAAGAAGAGGGAAGACACTCATAGGGCCCTACCACATCCTACTTATGTAATGGAAGCCAACATAGTCTGTGTTGGGAAACCAGTACCTAGCTGTATACCCACTGGTTAGCTCATTGCTCTCTGATGCTCAGTTCCAAACTCAGGATCACACAGACAGCTATAATTATATTCTTTGGAACATTAGAAACAAGCTAGTAAATAGGAGAAAGAGGTTTATATATAAAAGAAGGGTCTGGTAAGAATAGGAAAGAAATAGGAAACGGTTGTGAGGCGAGGGATCAAAACATGGAGTGTACATGTATGGAATGATGGTAGAACAAAATTTAATAATAAAAATAAAATTTTAAGTGCAGCTCATTTCTAAGCAACTTTATATTGAGAGATACTAAGATTACAATGATAATGACAAATATGAAAATCTCAAATTTTCATCAAGGTATTTGTTATTGTAGGGTGTTTCTGTTGGGTCTAGAAAGATGACTCAGCATTTAAGACCACTTGCTGTTCTGTCAGAAGACCTGGGTTTGATTCCAGAAGCACATTGTGACTCAACCATCCTTAACTCCTGGTCTAACACTGTCTTCAGACCTCTATAGATGCATATCAATGCACATACATACATACAGGCATATGTATATGCCTCATATACATAAATTGAACTTTTAAAATATATTTAAGGGAAGGTGGCAGTGATGGCTCAGTAGTTATGTGCAACTTCTGTGCTACCAAAGGACCTAGTTTGGGTCCCAGCACCCACATTGCAGCTCACAATCATCTAAAACTTCATTTCCGAGGAATCTGAATACCTCTTCTGACCTCTACAGACACCAGTCACTCACATGGTATACATACACACATGCAGGTAAATCACATAAAATAAAAATAAATAAATCTTTTAAAATACTTTTTAAATTTTTTTCAGAGATTTTAAAAAGGTTATTATGAGATAAGTATGTATATGAATTGGAACAATTATAAACTTTTTATGTCCTAATTCACCCTGAGACCAACTTACATTTCAGTATGTCCATGCGTTTCCTTCCCTACCTACAACTATTTACTTTTGCCTGATCTCATGTGCCTTCCTACCTTGCATGCTCACAACCTCCAAGCTGCAATAAGTTCTCTATATTCTGCTATGTGTAATTGACCAAGGTGATATTTAGAACAAAAGTAATGTAACGTCTCGATTAAAATACTCCAATAACTTCTCTCCTTGTTTACCAGAGTCCAAAAGGAAACCATACCTTATCTGACCTTTGTGTACCTTCCTGAAATCTCATTTGTTCGGTCCGTTCAGTCTGCAGAGCTTTTTGCGTTCATGTGCATACCAGCTGATTCCTGTTTAAGCCTTTTGATCATACTATTTCCTCTGTCTTCAAAGTGATTCCTCCAGATGTCTACAGAGCACACACCCCATCCAGAGTAATACCACAATGCCACCTGATCACTCTTGATTCTTATCTCAGCTTGTTTCTCATCATAGAAATTAAACTATTTTTCAAATTAAGTATTAGTTTGTACTTCGATTAACAGTAGCTCTATAAACTAGATGTGCTCGGGTATGTGGCTATATGAATTATGTTTTATGGATGTATTTCCAGTGACTGGATCATAGGCAGCACATAGCATGAGTAAATTAATCCTTGGATGAGCTAAATAAAGACTTAATACACGTGGTACAAAATGTGGAACCACGTAAAGTCCTCACCTTCAAACTAGAAACTAGTTTAGAACCAGCCATTCCATTAGTCAGTGCCTGCTTTGAGTTTTTCTTTTAGACTGAAAACACATTTTATTCACCAAGTATTTTTCAGTCGATATATTTTTTTTTCTCAGATCTAAGTGTCCTTCAGAAGAGACGGTTATGTTTGGGTGTCAAGGTAATGATACTATGCTTGTCCTACTACATCAATACTCTGCTCTGTAAATTCATACATTTCAAAAAGTCTCACTATTCTTGGAACTCAATGCTTTGACAGAAATCCAATGTGCTTTAGACAGGAAAAAACGAAGTCATTCCCTGTTCCTTCTTTGATGATGTGAGCAGGAAGCTAGTCTAAAAGAGGGCTAAGGGGCATAAGAGAAGTATGTTAGGAAGCTAAAGCACATTATGCTAACACTTTTCCTTTAATTTTTCGCTTTGAAGATGGTTGATAAACTCAAACTGTTGAAGTTCCCTTTATGTTGAAGCTAATGCATGACTTCATTGTTTCTTTAAATTCATGCTGCTTTGGGTTGGACATGCTGAATGTGAGTCGATATCAGGCAACTTCTGTATGCAGTTAACCCCTCCACACACATTTAGCAGAAGCTTGTGAAACACCAGCTGTGTAATCCAAAGGATAGAAGCCTCACTCTTCCAATGAAAACTGTGAACAGAATTGAGTTTTTTGAAGAGGGTAACATTTGAGCTGACATTTGAATTCGAACGTTACCTTAAAGAGACGAGATGAATATATGGAAACAGTTATCAGGGCAACATACACACATTGAGTTAACAGAGAGAACATTGTGTGGTGTGGGCACAAGAGCCAAGTCAAGATATAAAGAGTCCTCGAGAACTGAAAAGATGGCTCAGTAGTAAAGAGCACTTGCTGATTTTCCAGAAAACCAGTTCAGTTCCCAGTTCCCATAGAAGGAGACACACAACTGCCTGCCACTGTAGTTCCAAAAGATCTAACCCTTTCTTCTGGCCTTTACATTCACCTCTACAAACATGTACATGCATATTCACATACACTGATACAGACACAGTCACATACACACAGGCATAAAATAGATGATAGATAGACAGATAGATAGATAGATAGATAGATAGATAGATAGATAGATAGATGACAGTTCTTGAGCATGTTGCTATGACAGTAGGAACAATCCAAGTTTGAGAATCAAGAGAATAAAAAAATTAGAATGTGTGTGTGTGTGTGTGTGTGTGTATGTGTGTGTGTGTGTGTGTGTGTGTGTGTGTGTGTGTGTGTGTGTGTAAATCACTATGGAATGTGTGTGTTGAGGCTTTCCACACATTGTGACTTTAATCATTCCAACAAGGCTGTTGGTACCTGAACATATTCCCCCTGTGCCTCTAAAAATTGCAAAGATAATTTACAAAGATTTTAAAAAATCACCTGTATTCAAAGTTTAGCAAATACCCAATAAAAGAAAAAAAGAGAGAGGAGGGGATTGAGTTTAACTTTCTGATAGGTTAAAAGGAGAAAGACTGCAAGAAAGGAAACAGGGCTAAACTCCAGTCAGTATCTGCAAAATACCCTGAGATTGCAAAATCTAATGTGCATTGTTACCTGAGGAGCCTGGAAAAACATGTTCCAACTCAGTACGTCTGTTGTAGAGACTGAAGACTCTCCTCTTGGGTATTTAGGTCCTCACCCAATATTCCATACTGTAAGCCGGGGAAACTGAGTCTGTTTCACCAACTGGTAGATGTTTGACCGTTAACATGGCATAAATTTATACTGTATAATTTTTTAACATAACACAACTTATTCTTTGGATTTTTCTAAAGATTTTAAAAACATATTTATAACTTTCAAAACACTGAGTTCATAGCAAAGCACCCCTTGTTCTTGCTCTTCCCTTTGCCAGGAAAGAAAAAAACCAAAACCAAACAAACAAAATACACATAGAGAACAGGATCAGGGGATCTCCAGAAATGAACATTACCGAGTCACCTTTAACAAGTTTTAGCAAGAACAAGAAGAAAAATGCCCAAAGACATTTTGGATATTATTTGGCTTGATTTGATTTGATTTGGTTTTTCTTACCATTTATTCTAACATATTTAGTTCTTCTATGCTTAGAAATCTTTTTCAAAGGCTCCTCTTTTGGGAATGTGGTTTCCCCAAATCATGTGGTAGTTTCCTTCTAATTTTTGACCTCAGGTGTGATCTTCCTAGAATAGCTTTAGTATTGTTTGCTTTTTGATTGCTGTAATAAAACGCCATGATCACAGCGACTTATAGAAGAAAGGGTGTATTTGAACTTATGGTTCCAGAGGGATGAGTCTATAATTGTCAAGTGGAGGCATGGTGGGTGAAACTGGGGGCTAAAAGCTCACATCTTGAACCCCACAAGAAACAGAGAAAGCAAATTATGAATGGCATGAATCTTTGAACTCCCAAACCAGCCTACAGTGACATACTTCCTCCAACAAGGCCTCACCTCTTAAATCCTCCCCAAACCGCATCAACTGAGGATAAAGTATCCCAACACCCACCAAAGCTGGCGGAGAGCATTTTCCTCCAAAGACAGCCTCCCACCCATCTGTGTCACATGTAACCTAGCCTTAATCTCCACAAATGTAGAAATTAACATCTATCTTGATCCTCTATTTTATTTATGCTCAACAATTAGCAAAGTGTCTAACATGGAGTCTATAGTTACTTACCAAGCCCATAAATGAATGCATAGTTAAAGGAGGTTAAGTGAATGTAATAGATTGATCAATTGATTAATAAGATTTTTGATAAGTGTTTTCAATCAGTTGAAGTAAAGGATGTACTGTATTTAATGAAAACTGTCAAAAATTGGATTACAGCATGAAGTACGTACAGATTAAAAATATAGTAAATTTTAATTTTTTTATTTTGAAAATAAAATCCACAACAATCTTTTCCTGTTCTCATTGTTACATGTGTTTTTTGGCTCAATTATAAAGTCTAAGATACTCCAAAGCTCTACTACAGGGAGGAAAAAAGAGGGAAGGCAGAAGGAACTAAGATAAAACATCTCAAAGAATTAAAACAGCAAATTTGTAACAAAACTAAGTACCAATAATTTGAGCAAACACCTGAGCAAGTGGTGCAAAGCTAAAAGCTTTCCCTCTGTGCAGATAGAGTCCGGATTTAAAGCCCCAAACTGTGGCACAATCATTTAAAAACATTGAGCATTTAAATTAGCAGTTCAAGGACTTACATTGTTACCAAGTTATAATTCACATCTTTCTCTGGTGTTGTCTTTGCCTTTCAATTTCACACCAGAGTAGAAGATATAATTGTATCTCTTTAGAGGTTTTTCAACAACAGGCACCAGAGCCTGTATTCTCAATGCTTGTGAGAAATGACATGAAGACCGAAGTGTCTGTGCTAACCAAGGCCACCAATTATATGCCTTCCCTGTCCCCGAGTTTTCAATGCCACTGCAACCATTCCTACAGATTTTGAAACTGACTTTAAAACATGTTAACTTTACTATTTTTGTGAGAAAGACAAAAAAATAAAAAATAAAATAAAAAGGAATTTAGTCCTGCTTAGATTTAAACAAAATCAAAAATAAATCTTAAAAATTCAAGAGGGCTTTTTGTTATTCCAACCATTGGACAGAGCCTGGGGACCCCAATGGAAGAGATAGGAGAATGACTGAAGGGGCTGAAGGGGGTTGCAACCCCATAGGAAGAACAATATCAACTAACTGGACTAGGCAGAGCTCCCAGGGACTAAACCACCAACCAAAGGGTATGCATGGAGAGATACATGGCTCCAGCTACATATGTAGCAAAGGATGGCCTTATCTGACATCAATGCGGGGGAGGCCCGTGGTCCTGTAGAAGCTTGATGCCCCAGTGTTGTAGGATAATAGAACAGTGAGGCAAGAGACGGTGAGTGGGTGGAAGAGAATTGTCATAGAGGCAAAGGGGAGGGGAAAGAGGGGAGATAAGATGGTTTGTACAGGGGTAACCGGGAAGGAGGATATCATTTGAAATGTAAATGAATAAAATGATAGATAGATAGATAGATAGATAGATAGATAGATAGATAGATAGATAGATAGATAGATAGATAGATAGATAAAAGTTGTGATACTAAAAATTTCAAGAGGGCTTTTTCATTTGTAACTTAATTTTGGTTTTATTATATTATTAATTATTTAAAGTGATGAAGCTGTTTCTAAAAGACTAGAAATGGTTTCAAGATTAAAATATAGTTTGAACAGTTTAAAAGTAGATCAAAACATATTTCCATCCAGAGAAAATATTTTTTAAATATACAGCAGCTTTAAATGTTCATGTTTGAATACAATTAAATGTCTGACATCTCTCCATCTACAAAAATATAGACACCCTAGAACATAAAGTTAATCTCCAGCCTTGCATCATGTTGTAGTCCTGCAAACATAATCATATTCATTGTAACCTTTAAACTCAAAATTAAAGAATGTAAATGTAGCAGTGGATCTAACAACTGAAATACTGCATCAATGCTTATTATAACTAAAAATGATATTTGATGGGATGCTGGTAATGACTAACAAGACAAGTGGGCTTTACTTCCTTATTCTTTGGAAAAGTTATGTAGCATGAGTTTTACTTATATCTTCATTTTACAAATGGATAAATCAAGCCTAAGGGACATGAATAACTTCTGCTTCGTTTAGTTAAGAAATAGATAAGCTAAATTTCAAAGCAAGGAACTCAGACTTGTACATTCACATGCATACTTTTCAAGGCAGCTGTGGAGTTTTCCCATTCTAGAGCCTGGGTTTTAGAATAAGGCACCTTTAAGTTCACGTTGACAATTTAGTCTTTCTACTTCACTATTCTCACCCATAAAATGAGATCGCATCTATCCCCAGCAATTCAATGATGATAAAATTAAGTGAATCACATTTCAAGTATACAGTAAGTAACTGATTTTCTTTCAGAAGCCGCTCACTGAAGATTTCAACTTTTCGAATGATGGAAATAACAATTTACCTTGTGGACCATTGTCCAAACTGACTTTATCCATAGAATGGTTTTGTTCAAGAAAGATGCCAAAGACTAGAGAACATGTATATAAAGATATATACACATTTGTGTAATGGATGGAAATTAACCTGATGCCCAAGTATACTATTATTCATTGATATAATTCATAAATTCACATTGGTAAGACAGGATTGCAAAAAATATGGTAGATGTCAGACTGTAATCTTTATGAACAAGAAAAGCTCAGCAGCTTCTTTTTTATCTTTTGAATTCTGAGCAAAACATGATTTCAGATGCAACACTCAAAAATGAGACTCAGTGGACGATTATTTTGAGGACAGCATTAAGCTATACCTCACTTCTCTTCACATTTTCATCAGTTCTCTTAACTATAAAATGACTTATGCTTTGACTTTAGCACAGTCATCTTAAACTCATTAACATAGTGCTTTGATTTCTTGCAGAAACTCATGTCAAGGTAATTAAAGCAGGATACAAGTTCAACACTGTAGAATACAATTGACAGCATCTTGTAAGATCATCTTATTTCCTGGAATCTGAAATCAGTCATGCCGACTCCAAGAGCAGGATGTGTTCCTTCCGTGAGCCCAAGGACCACATCATTCTGCACAGATTGCCTCCAATGTGGCATTTTCACTGGCTAAACTCTATTTAAAACAAGTTGTCTGCCAGTCCTCTTGTTTACCTTCCCCATCTGTCAATTATATTGTAAAAATGAGATAAATACATAGTTATCACTCGACTTTATTGGATCTTTTCACAAAGGATATATTAAACCTTTAACTTTCCTTTTAGTTGCTTTGTTTAATTAAGACAGTGATAGTTTTGGTTTGGTTTTTTTACAGCAAAAGCTATGTTCCTTCTGAGTGTTTCTCAGGTGTTGGTCAAGCAAGTATATCTGTACATGAAATGTAACATGGGAGTAAGTTCTTGGGGTGCAGTAAGGTAATTAAATTTGATGGTTTCTATTTTATGTTATTTTGTTTTGTTATTTTTGTTGTTATCTCTTAGAAGCCTGTTCCTTTTTAATAAGAGACAGAGAGAGAATGGATCTGGGTGGGAAATGAAGTGGGGAGGAACTTGGAGGAGTAGAGGGAAGAGAAACTATAGTCAGATTATATTGAATGAGAAAAGAACCTATGTTTGATAGAGGGGAGAGATTTTTATGGAATCTTTTCTCAATAATGTCTAAGATTGTTCAACTCAGTGAGTATAATTGAGGGACAGAAAATTCTAAAGTCATTGAAAACCTGAAACATATTTCTTTATGAACTCAATGCAGATCCTATCTGAGGGGTATGACATTGATTAAACAACCAGAGACTTGGATTAAGAAAAATGGCCATAGCTCCAGAGAAGAAGCATGTCTAGGCTTTCGAATCTGACTAATTCCAAACATAATTGTAAAAATTCCTCCTTATGAGTTGAAAGGATCCAATGCAAATAAGAATTCCTATAGTCATAGACCTTAATAACTGATAACCAGTTTTTAAGCATTTTGACATCCTATGTTCCTGACTATCTAAATTAAGCCAATAGTTAATATTTTTTACCTTAGTATCTCCATTATTAAACAATTAAGTCTTTAATTGCTATACAGTTACCAACTAATATGTTATAAAGGACACTCCCCAAAATGAGGCTTCACTTTGTTTAAAAAAAAATAGAATGGATATAGATACAAATGAGCACCATGTTGAACTCCTAAACACTCCTCTGAGAGCTAATCCTCTGCAAAAATCAAAACAAAACAAAAAAAATCACCAGCTTATTTGTTAAGGTAAACAGCATGGATATGGGTACAAGTGAATTCTCATAAGTGACTTCCTGAGTAATCAACTGTTGGGAATTATCAGAAATGCTTTGAAGTTCAGCTAGGAACCAAGTACATCCAAGTACATGTGTCTACATGCTCACAGGATCGTATATACATATACGATCCCAGAGTTATAATTTACCAGAAGAAAAAAGAAGTATCCTTCAAGAAAAAAATTACATCCATAAGGACTGGAAAGGCTGGAATATGATTGAACAATCGTTAGTATGAAAGTACATGCTGAAATAGATTAATATTTTGGCACTGACTTTTAAAATTCATCAAAATTGAACTTTTAAATTAGAACAATCAACATTTCGTCTTTCAGATTATGGTATGGCTAGATTATGGTATGGTATAGTACCATGCTCTCTGCTCTAGAGTTATACTTGTATGGTGTTTTACATCAAGCATCCTGTGGAGTAGTTCCTTCCTCACCTGTCACACCAGAATACAAACCACTTGAGGTCAGCACTTCTGGCTCTTTCTTGCTCATGGTTTCTCTGTTTGTATATCCCACATAGACCATCAGTGATCACTTGTAGTGTGTCAGGAAGGAAACTGAGGCACAGCAACTTATAAGCCAATGGTATGGGACAGCAGATGAGTAGCAGAAGCAGAATTTATAGCCGGGTATAGGATTCTTAGCCCAGACTCTTCTGAAAATCAAATATCCTCCAGAAGTGGTAGACAGTACTGAAAATTACTAGAGTTCCCTGAAGCAACTCAACACGTCAATATGGAAAGACTGTGGAATCTTCCACTTAGCTTTATTTTGTTGCAAAGTTTAAGACTTCTTATATGCACACTTACTTAATCTGGTTTTGTCGTAGTGGAATGGATTTATTTATGCCACTTTTCTATTCTTAGATTATCTAGGTTCTGACTCCCTACTCCCAGTGTGTTCTTAATTCATGACTGACATTGTGACACAATAAATAAGCCTTATCTGCAGGTGTGTTTTTGTTGACAAGATGGAACAGCCAACTAGAACTCTTAGTATGTCCTTAATATCTATAACTGAACCTGACTGAGCAAAATTTGTCCTTTTCTATGACTAAGTCATTAGTCACTTTACTATGAACAAACTCTGGGGTCATAGCTATCATAGTACTTTCTTAGTCAAATGTCAGCATATCAAGTTTATGTGTTTCCTAATGGAATACATGTTTCTTAGTGTAATAGACATCTTCTGTAGATTTAATTAGTCTTGAGCTCCAGGCCAGTGCCTTTCACATACTATGTATTCAGCATATTTGTTTAAAAAAATACTATTATGCTTTGAGAATGCAATTCAACAATCAATCCCATATAATATCATTAGGTTTATCAGTTAACAATGTGACACTTTATCATTCTAGGTGTTCCACTTAACGTGGATGTCTGTACCCTAAAGCCTCAAATTTGCAAAATGTTTCCTCTCAGCCTGGAGTGCAATCATCAACACTTCTTTGGTAGATAAATTTCCAGATCTCTGTTTCTTTCCACCTCAACCATTTTTATTAAAGATGATGCCACATATTATGGGGGAAAGTTGGAACATGTCTTCTGGGGGTGAGGAAAGTGACCAGGTAGAAGTATAAGAAAGTTTTGCAGAGCCAATGTTCTTCAATGGTCAATTAGCTGAGTCTGCAGTACTTAGACCTTAGGCATTCTTCACTAAGCTATCAGCATTGTATAGAAGTAGGAAGTGACCTTATAAAGTTCATAGTTTTCAGGAGATGTAAATAAGAAATTGATAGAATACAGATTAAACCCTAAGAAACTGGATTTGGAAACAGAAATCAAATTAGCCACTGTGGTACATAAAAGGAGGGTACAGTGCTAACACATAGCAATGAGACAGGGATTTTTGGAAATTGGGAATGATTAGAATATGAATAATTTTGAAGAACATGTAGGAAAAGTAATAGGTTCCCTCGAACAAAGAGATGGCAGAAATATAGATGTTAAATACTATTGTGATGGTTGAAGTTAGGAGCATGGTAGTATAAACATGATATCTGCTCAGAGAATAACTGTGCCATCTTAAGCAAACAGTGGGTAGAGTTATGGTTGCTAAAAGCACTTCTGATGAGGCTTCAGAAGGGAAATGAGGATGGTGAAAGGAGATTATTATGATATAATTACAGAAAACTTACCTAAATTGCATCCTACCATTTCTGAAGAAAGTGAAATTTGTAAGCAATGAATTTAGATACTTAGGAGATTCCTAAGTAGAATGTTAAAGATGAGTCCTGGTTTCTTGTTGCTTATAGCAGTACGAATACAAGAAGGAGTTTTTTTTAAAAAATTAAGAAAGCCATGTTCATCAGAAAGGAACCAGATTTGATGATTTGGAAAATTCTCAGCTTATCCAGATTTCAAAAAATGCTAAATTAGGAACTTGTTAGGAAAGTAATAAGAGCCCAGGTGAAAGCCAAGCAAGGACTGTTATGTTAGTGATGCTGATAACCTGAATTCAGATTATCAAGTCACAGATGGGTAATCTTAAAGCTATTATATGCACTAGCTACTAGATATATCAGAACAGGAATGAGATTATTTAAGAGAGCCTCTTATTCATCCAAATCTTAGGTGTGAATCTTGAGCACTCTAGAGAACTTACAATTGTAGTCTGCATAATGTATTCTCACAAAGATACCCATGTTTTAATTTTCAGACCTGTGAATATGTCCCTTTCTGTGGAAAAATTGATGTGCAGAAGGGCATAGCTAAGAATCCTGAAGTAGTAACATTCTTCTTGATTATTTATTGGTCCCAGTGTGGGACTTTTACAAAAAATGGACATGGGGGTGACAGAGCATGAGCTAATACAATATAGGGTATACATATAGGTATTGCATATATATTACTTACATGGTTATACCATAAACATCTGAATTGATGAGACCTGGAGGATACTATGTATCTGAGTTGATGTTGAAATGGGTTGAGGCTTCTGTTGCTGTTGAGACAGAGTGACTTTATGTAGAATCTTTACTTCTTTATATTTTCTTTTTCTTTATTCCAAGTGGCAACTGCAAAAGACAAGCAGGTAGGTTTCCCCTATAAGCTTGATAAGAAACTGGTCCTGACAATATTTCAGTTTTAACCTTGTAACCCTCACTTAGACTTCATGGGATTTTGAGTCTGATTTACAAAGGGTAAAGACAGTTTCCTTATTATTATTATTTTATGTTTTTGTGTTTTAGTGAATGTAATGAATGACCTACAAAACATTGAAGAATTTATCTCAATATTTTTATTCACAGTTACTGAAGTGGATACTATTACCACAGGTAGTGTCATCTTTGAATTCCTAGATGTCACAGAAGTCTAAGTAGCATACAGTTATTAAATAAATATGTGCTAACTTGGAATAAGCACACCTGTACTTGCGTGTGTGTGTGTGTGTGTGTGTGTGTAGCTAAAGTCACACCTATAGCCAGTGTTGTCTTATGTTAGCTAAATATTTAGAAAATCAGCTTAAGAGCATTGACCTAACTCTACTTATTTACATAAGATAAAATTCTTTTTTAACTTCTCCCTTGCTCACTTCTCAGGTGGTAAGAATGGTTAATAAAACATTATCCATCTACTGTAACCATTTGTTGGTTTTGCAATTTAAAACATCACACAAATTGACACTTAAGTGAGGAAACTGTTTTCTTACCTCAAATGAATGACCTTAACGTTCATCATTCAAATGTCTGAATGCTTCCTCCCTAAGCCAGCAATGCCTTTTAAATGTGTTATATATTATGGAAATGAAGTATGGGAGAATGGTCAAATGTCCTATACACACATTTAAATACAGTCTTTAATTTCATAGGCACTTTACCTTGAAAATTGCCACTGCTATACTTTTTTTTCTACAAAATGAATCCAAACCATCTCTGATTTTATGTATTCCAGTAAGTCATGGTTATTTCAGATCCTGCCTGGATCCTCTCTCTTTAGATTAAAAAACTGACAGGATTTATTCTGGAATTCATGAAACTATTCAGTCTTTGTTTTTTATTCCAAAATAATGAGGTCGTAAGGAACACAGTACAGAGCAGACCTCTGTTCGTGGTCACTCCTTGAGAAAGGCCAGTCTTTCTACCAAGCAATTCATCATCAATTTGGGAAAGGGTTTCTTAAACCAGATAATGGAGATACATAATATATATAATTGCATAATATAAAGCAAATATATCACCCCAAACTCTAGATATCATCAAGGAGGAACAATTACAACCAATGTTATAAATATGTAATAAGGAACTCATATCTTGTTCCAGTATTTTAGATTACAACCATATGACAACTACTTGTTTCAGATTAAATGGTCTAAAGGATATCCATGTGGCCTTAAAGAATGGCCAATAGTTCTCTTTCTGGCCCAGCATTTACCAATGTGGTCTGTCCTTACTCCTCAAGAAACTATGTCCAATCTATCAGTCTTTAATATGTTGACCTTGAAAAAAGGGGTAGAGATTTTGGCTTAGTTTTGATTGTCTTAAGTATTTTTGAAGGATCTCCATAAAGTAAGGAAACCAAGGTTTCATATTCTGCCTAACATAGGGTTTCACAGACCACACACTCTTCTGGCAGAGAGAAACAAACATTTAAAAAGTATCTCGAGAACAAGGCTAATACAGAATTGGCACCACTGATACTTCCTGTGTATAAGACAAAAAGCAAACTTTGTTTGTTTGTTTGTTTGTTTGTTTGTTTTTCTGAAACAGGTTCTAATAAACCCAATGTAGCCAACATGGCTTTTGAGCTTCTGATCTTACTGACATAGTCTTCCACGTGTTGAGATTATAGACATGAACTACTGTACCTACTTGACTGAAGAGTGACTTCACATCCTCCATGGCCAGTCTAAAGGACTCTTTCCCACCACCAGAGAAATCTTATTATAAGCCTCCATCTGTACTCATTCTTTGAACGGACTACCTCATTACAAAACAAAGAAGCAGACAGTGGCTTCCTGGTTGTGAGGTTGTCCAGGTGCTATTCATCTGCTTATAACACAAGGGCCCCAGAGGATAGGTATTGTGTTCATTCTTTCTCTAAGTGAACACAGTGTCTATGAAGTGGTTATTCAAGGACTGAAACAGAAACAAAATGAGTTCTCTACTGCCTCCGCTGTCTAAGCACGTCTTTGACATGAACAGTTCTCATTACGTGGGCATTTAAGTATTCCATAAGTCCTCACACACTCAATCGCCTACAAACTATGCAACTAAAGCAAACAAACTGTCTCAAGCATTCATATACTGGGAGAAATTGGTTTTTCTCCTTATGGCACTCCATGTCTTTAAAGATACATCTGCTGCCTTTCTACTTCAAGAAGTGATTTGTGAATGTCCACCTTATACAGAGTCTTTCAACTCATAAGGGTATTATAATGATTAATACTTAGGGATCAAATAGCACTTGCTGCCATTCTTTTGATATAATTTATCCAATGGGAAAGTCTGATGTTTCTATTATTTCATTCACAAAATTTTGTTGTCTATCTTTAAAATCTACTTCTTCCCTGAATACCCTGGCATATCACACAAATGTTGAATTGTCAGGAGAAGAAGTAATGAGTAGAAATCTTTTGGAGTGGTTAGGGCAGAGAGAGGGACATGATGAAGCTTGAATACTTGCCTTTGCTGTTAAGGCCAGTCATCGATTCTTTCTATGTGTCAGTGTTGAGAGGACAGAGACACACAACTTGATGCTGCTGCCCTCATTAGCCTGAGAAGTTTCCCTAGGCTCAGGCCAAACTGGTATTCATGGATTCAATGATGTAAAGGATTTCAAGACTGGTCAGTTTAGTGAAACAGAGATGGTGATTTTGAAATACTGATGTTTTAATATAGACTTGAGTATTATGGTTTAAAGAAGGAGGGGTAAGAAAACAGCAAGGCAAACATTCAGTTGGAGGCTATATGCTTTCCTATGACACAAAGTAGAACAAAGTGAAATGTACCAAGCATAGACACGGGCTTCTCCAAGAGACAGTAAGCAATTAACAATCTTAGTGCTGGCCATGTATTTCAGCTTAATGGCTCTCGTGATACATCTCAAATGGTTGCTATGAACCATTTATCCCTTCTGTCTTGATAAGAGTGATAGGAGGTGGTTTCAAAGATGCTTTAGATGAAATTGTAGTCCAATAAAATAAAACCAGATGCCACTAGGATTTTCCAATGGAAATTTCCCAATGGGTAGTACATTCTCTCTCTCTCTCTCTCTCTCTCTCTCTCTCTCTCTCTCTCTCTCTCTCTCTCTCTCTTCCCCTCCCTCCCTCTATCTCTCTAGGGGTTTCTGGTGTGATTCCTAGAAAAGTGTTGCACTGGAATCCATTTTTACGTCATTAGCAAGGACTCCAACTGGATTACAGGATGAGGGGCTTCTTTCTCCTTTTCCGGTTCCTAAGATTTTTTTTCTGCTCTTCTATCCTGCCTCACTTTCTGCAACTGTTCTGATAAAGGGGGTACCCTGGTTGCTGATGGCAACCTGCATTTGTGACACAAGAACTGCACAAAGCTTATTTTCTCTAGGGAGAAAGACTGCACACGGTCTATTTTTCCTTTGATGGTCCCATGGGCACAGCACCAGATTGCCATGCATATTGAGTCTTTTCTCATCCCATCGAGACATCACAGCTGCCCCCTCAGAGCGTAGGTGGAGGGACAAATGGATGCTCACAGTACTGCTCTTGGCTCAACTCCCATGCTGCTCCGAGCCTTTTCTATTTGTTCATTCTAGGCTTGAGAAATGAAAATGACCTCAGAGGACCTTCCAGAGGTCTGAGAGAAAAGTCTTGACAAACAGGTGGGTTAGAAACCAACTCAGTAATCTCACTGCAGTTTGGAAACTCCTTGTCTGGAACCAGGGCTGTGGAACAAAGGCTAGAAAAAGAACGTTGGGGTTGACCTTGAGATGGAAGGAGATGGATGCATTTGAATGCAATTATTAAACCTCAGTGGTCTTAATGAAGGGGTTGCATTGTCTGGAATTGCTTCTATAGATGGTGTGCTAACTCATAAGTCCTGAGATGGGGTGGATGAGTTCTGGGCTCACACCGCAATCTGTGCCACATACAGACTGTACACTGTGACTTCTCATTCACTGCATTTGAAGGTCAAAATCAGAAACATAGAAAGGGGACATGGTGACAAGCAGGAAATGACTGAGATGATTAGAGATCAAATCTTTAGAAGTTGCATGTGGGTAGTTTTATCTCCATCAGAAAAGGACCTTTGACAGTCTATGGAATTCTTCCATTCATTCTCCTCCTATGAAACTCTACAAATGTATTTGTCCAGAAAAGTATCCACTCAGTCAAGCACTGTTCCCTTGGCTCACACTGGCCTTTAATCTGTATCTAGACATATAAATTAAGTTTATTAGTATCTATTGGGGTTTTGGAGTTGTTAAACACAAATGAAGTAAGCATATGAATTTTTGATGGAGTTTTAGAAACCTTTTCCATCCTTCTTCACTATTTTGTATGCGCACAGACACACATGTCTATCTACGGCATCCATAGTTCACATGGTTGGCTTGTGTGTGAAATCCCTGGAGAGAACATTCTTGTGACTGAGCCTCTAAACCCTCATGAGAGAATTAAACAAATGTACACTGACATGTTCAGGGTTTCTCTGTGTAGCCTTGGCTGTCCTGGAACTCACTCTGTAGACCAGGCTGACCTCCAACTCAGAAATCCGCCTGCCTCTGCCTCCCAAGTGCTGGGATTAAAGGCGTGCGCCACCATGCCCGGCACAAAACATAATTTTTAAGAAGAGAAAGCACTAAGATTACTAAGAAATTTAGAGGCAAATGTAGCAGAAGATATTAAAGTTGCCAATTTCTCAGTTTTCTACAACTGAGTCAATTCAAAAGAAGTGTGACTAAGTCACATTTATTCCATCTGTTATGTCGCATGTCCGTTACATCACATATCCATTACGTTGCATGACTACTTACTACATCACATGGCTGGATTTGGTATGTCATTTTTATAGGATACATTGGCTTGTGAGGATTTAGGGATGCCTTTATGTCTAAGTATCCATTTTTCCTAGATTTCCTATGCCTTAATTTTGTCAGAAATGAATGCATGCACATAACTTATTTCATCTTAATCTTAAAAGCAGTTGAGTTTAATTTTTCTATGAAAGCACATACTGAATTATCTTCTCAAGTCTATGAAGCATGTGGGTGAGTCCAGGAGACCTTGCTCTTAGCTTTCATACTCTCTCTCCTTGTGGCAGCCTCTTCCCAAGTATGTACATCTGAAGCAGAGCCTCTCATCCTGCTAACTGCTTATCATCCTCTTTTTCTCTTTAAGGTTCTTCTATTCCAAATCATGAAAGGCTACTGTAAAGGAAGAAGATGTCTTCTTTGTAGTGTTCAAAAAAACCTATCTTTAGAAAATTATGACAAATATGAGGTATTCTAGCAAATGTTTACTGTTTGCGCAAAGCTATCTTCCCTTTTGCCCATTCCCCCTCAATTTTCTAGCACATACTTCAAACACCATCCAAGAGTATATGCCCAGAGTTAGCTAAGGTCTACAAGCTTAGCTACAAAAAAACAAAAAAAAACAAAAAAACAAAAAAAAAACCTATCAGAACTTTCTTTTTACTTTTCTTTTCTTTTTAATTTATTCATTTTACATCTCAGTAACTGTCCCCCCTACCAGACACCTCCTCCAACAACCTCTCTATCTATCTCCCCTCCCCTTCTTCTCCAACCTGTTGCGGCTCCTTCTGGGTGTCCCCCCATCCTGGCACTTCAAGTCTCTGTGGGGCTGGGCATATCCTCTCCCACTGAGGCCAGATAAGACAGCTCAGCTAGAACATAGCCCACAGATAGGCAACAACTTTTGGGATGGCCCCTGCTCCAGTTCTTTGAGACCCACAGAAAGCTACACATCTGCTATGTTTGCATGTGGTGGGGTGTCCAGCCTGCGGATGCTCTTTGGTTGGTAGGATTTTCTTAGTGAAAACCTTCACAATCAAGTAATAGAGTCACAAAATTAAACACTGGTGGATTTAAATATATGAGGTGACCTTAAGGATTTGGATTTTCATTTTGCCAGGGAGGGACTTGTTCTATTTTATTCAGACTATGATAGAGAATCAGGGTAAAGAAAACAGAATGGTTAATCTGGTATGAGAGCACAGATGAAATGCTTACTGTCAAGATTTTGTTCATTGTTTGCTTATACTACATGGGGGCTCCTAGTCCTGGAATAATCTACAAATAACCCACTAAAGAATTCCAAAAGTAAAAATATACCTCTCTCCATAAGAGCTGGATAGCCTTTTTACCCCCATAAAGCTACAATAGCCTCACACATTTTTCCAACACATACTTTCTCTTGTTCAGCATTACCACTGTGTCTCAAGTCCATGAACAAGATGGTCTAAAGGTCTTCATTTAATCCTTTTTTTCAAACACAGCAAGTGTTGCCTTTGAAAATGAAATCAAGGAGCTGATAATTATTCTTTTTTTTAATTGGATATTTTCTTTATTTACATTTCAAATGTTATCCCCTTTCCCAGTCCCCCCTCCGAAGAACACCCTCCCCCATCCCCTCCCTCTTCCCCCTGCTCACCAACCCACCCACTCCTGCTTTCTGGCCCTGGCATTCTTCTACACTGGGGCATACAGCCTCAAAGGACAAAGGGCCTCTCCTCCCATTGATGTCCAACTAGGCCATCCTCTGCTGCATATGCAGCTGGAGCCATGAGTTCCACCATGCTTGCTCTTTGGTTGCTGGTTTAGTCCCTGGGAGCTCTGCAGGGTAATGTCTAGTTCATATTGTTGTTCCTCCCATGGGGTTTCAAATTGTTCTTTATATAAGCATGTGCTTTGTTAGTTCATTTAGTCCACAAACCACTGAAAGAATAGATTTTATTAGTTTTGCTGTTTAGTTTAGGATTTTTTAAATGATGGTAGTAGCTATGTGAGGTCATACAGATAATTAGAATAGATCATGGTACACTCACACACTTTAACTCACAAGAAAGAACACAATGAAAAATACACACATGGGGCAAGGGGTCCACATTACCAGACTCGAGACACTAGATCCTATTTAATTCACGTAATTACTGCAGGTGTGTTTTTAAAATGCCCCCATAAAATTGTTTTTATTTTATAATATTTTTGAAATTATAATGCAATTGCATCACATCCTCCCTCCTCTTCCCTGCCTCTCACTGCTCTCGGGTAACCCCTTGCTCTCTCTCAAATGTATGTCCTTTTTAAAAATTATTTATCCTTCTATTCACAAAAAAAGTGCCCCTCCCACCTCTCATCAAAGAATCTTTTCATTGCTAGAAATGAACACAACAAAAAAACCAAACAAACAAAATAACAACAAAAAAAGTCTCACAACTGATCCAAATGAGGAGAACGAGAGATCACAACGTGGTGCACTTTCCCATCTGATGCCATCTACACCATCCCTGTACCTAAGGCTCAGGGGTCATTGTGGAAGAGGCAAGACTGTAAGAACCAGAGGAACAGGAAGTTTCCTATGAGGCTGTGTCTTCTAAGAATGTCCGAAAGGCCCCAACCATGAGGAAAACGATTTTCTGACTTTAAAATCCTATTCAGGAGCTTGAAAGGAATTTAGGCACCTGACACTGTCGGAAATTGGCTAGACATCTAAATGTGGTCTAAAATGAGCTGATTTTTCCATCTTTCCAGCTACCCATGTTACTCTGAGATGAATTACTTAACCAGGATGGGAGGTATGCAATTTTAAGGAACATTATTAGAATTCATTAGACTCTGCACTAACTTCCCACTACGGTGCGCCCTGCTCAAACCCTGCAGAATCTCAGATCATTTACTCACCAGCCAGTGCAGTAATGCTGTGATAACAAGTTTTGCATTTCAATTTAACTTTTTTTTTTATTTCTCTCTTCTAGAAAGTGTCTACTTCTGGCTTGGCTTGCTTATTAGGGCATGAACTCTGTGTGATCAGGAAAATGTGTGCTTTCAGAGTCAGTGCTGATTTTGACTCCCTTTATAACATCAAGCACCATGTTCCAGACCAAACATCTGAGGACTCACACTGATGTCTCTTTTGCTATTGATTTTCATGAATGTAGTTTCCCAAGATGCCTCACAAGCTCTGTATCCAATTGACTAGAACATATATTGTCACCTTTTGTTTCATAAAATCTAGATATTGCATAAACTTAAAGTAGTATGCTTCTATTTTGTACTAGTAATGCTAAATATGAAAAAACACATTTGCAGACTATTACAAAATCAGAAACAGTACTCAATTATATACATTGATTCAGATGTGACTTCTTTACAATTATATGACTAATATCAACCCACATTTATGCTGGTTCCCATGGCTAACCTGACATTTCTGAAAATTCCTATTCTATACTACTCTGTAGTATTACAAGGCAGGGCAAATTGTCTACCACCCAAGAATACCAAAGCTAAAATTAAAGCCACCAATGTATTCTAGAGAAGTCAATCTGAGAAAATACGTAGTGTTTATAGGGATGATATTGGAGTACTCAGTTCCAAATGGGGTTTCTTCAACAAACTCCTCCCATCAGAGCTAACAGACCTATGCAGAAATATTGTATGAGCCAAAGGTAGTGGGAAATTCCAAGTAAAACGTTCTCCAAGCACAAGAGGATTGCACATGTATACTCAGAGAGACTGTGGCAACATGCACAGGTCTTTACGTGTCCAAGTAGATGGGATCCCTATGGACAAAGACTTCCTTGTCCCCAACCAAAAAACTATCTGAAATTATTACCCCCTTGTGAAGGAAAAATTATTCTTCTCTAATGGAGTCTCACTGGATATTTTAACCACAAACATCAGC
The DNA here is from genome assembly GCF_000001635.26 of Mus musculus. Taxonomy (NCBI): domain Eukaryota; kingdom Metazoa; phylum Chordata; class Mammalia; order Rodentia; family Muridae; genus Mus; species Mus musculus. The sequence goes on from NC_000071.6 coordinate 71,922,611, forward strand.
TTAGGCTTCATGCCCATGAGTAGTTGTCCAATACAAAGTTAACGCCATGGTATTTCCGTAAACTTTCCATCTCATATGCCTTTATTTGGTATTTTTTGTCGTATAGGTCTTTTTGCTCATGTGTTTTGGTTCCAGATTTTGTGATTTTGTGTGTTTGTGTCTTGTGAGGTTTTTTCTTTGTGTTCAGTTTGTTAATGAGAAAGAGAAGAAATGGCATAGAGTTATGTGGAGAGGGTGGTATAGCATATCTGGGAGGAGTTGGGAGTGGGGATAAACATGACCCCATTATATCGAACGAAAACAAATGTGTTTTTTTTTCAATTCAATGAGAAAAAAAAACTGATCTAACTTGTATGCAAATGTTCATAGCAATACTGTTCACCATAAGTAGAAAAGTAAAACTAAGTAAAAAATAACATCATGTGATTGGGAAAATCACATATAGTTTATACAAATAAAAGATATTATACACCCATGAAAACAGATGAAATTCGGAAAAATTAAGGTACAACAACAAAGATGTACCTTAAGATACAAACTGCATAAAATAAACCAAAATCAACAAGACAGGGAGAAAAAGGAATGAAATTCTAACTGTACAAAATATCCTGTTTAGACAAATTCATGGAGGTAGAACACAGCCTGGAGGCTACCAGATACTGAAGAAAGACAAAGTGAGGAATGAATAATTCATACTTATAGAGTGCCTTTGTGGGATGACTGAGGAATTTAAATTGTAGTAGTGACTGTATAATAGGACCGATGTGATAAATATCACTGGATTGTATACTTAGAATGCTTCACGTGGCAATACCTTACCACAAATGAATAATATAACATACAAAGAAATTTTAAGTTTGCTTTTATGTGGATTGTTTTGGATTTCAATAGAACTGTTTAAAATGGACAAAAAGGATGGCTAATGAGGAAATGCTAGTCATCATCATCAAGAAAGAAATGAGAGGTGTGGAATCCCCAAGGTCTTCACGGAGAGACTCACGTCAGACTTTGCTACCTGACCCAGTCACACCCCTATATTGTCCCTGGGGTGGCTCCTGATTCTTCCCTCCTCCATGTTTCATGTTTCTGTGGTGTTTCATTTTTACACTGCACTAAGGTCTCTTCTGAGAAGGTGCTCATGTGGCTAAGGTAGACCTAGCCCCGCCATTTGTTAAGTTTTAAGCTCCATTTGCGTTATCTATTGTTAAGAACTGAGGAACTAACGACTTGTCATTGAATCTTTTGTCTTTGAGGACGTGGTTGCATTTAAATGGATATGACTGCCTTGCTTGCCTTTCTCTTCTGGTTCTCTAAACAGCAATGTAGATCACAGAGTTGACCACTGGATCTAAGCCTTGACAATATTGTAAAACTATTTCCAGAACTTTCTATGCTACCTCCAATTTAAATGTCCCTGGATCCTTGAAAGCCTCATAACTCCAGCTATTTTGTTCTCAAAGCAGAAAATAAGAAAAGAAACAAAAGAAAGAGAAAAGATTACAAATGATGATGCCTGTCTATTATCCCATCAACTCTGGAGACTAAATTAGTGGGAGACTAAACTGTCTAATTCAATAATTTATATAATTCTCCAAAAACCCCGAAAGACAAAGGAGAGGACAAAAAAATGCAGAGTTATTTGATTAAATCTAACTTTGCAGTTTTATATGTCTCAATTCAGACTTTATTCCATACTCTACATTCTTCAATAGTGCATTGCAATTTCTAAAGAAACCTTATATCTTGAGAGTCTTCTTTGTCAACCTGTCTATACAGGGTAACTGTGGGTCCATGTTCCATCTGCCTCAGGGCATGGTCACCTGGGAGATGAAGCTGGGGAGTTTGACTGCGCTCATCTCATGCCTCCAAGGGGAGGCTGCTGTGTTTCAGGGAAGCACTGAGATACCACTCCAGAGTGGAAAAGACAGAGCTGGTTGGGAGTCCCCAGGTTTGAGACTAGACTGAGGCTGGGGCTGAGGCGTTCTCAGACTCTTGGACATCCAGACACCACTGGGAGTCTTGGAAGAGCAGAGAACAGAGTGGAGGTAGGGCTGAGGACAGCATATAGCCCTGGGCTGGGGAGGAAAGGGGAGCTGCAGTTGTCTCAGTGGTGATTGTCCTTAGCTTGACAGAGGCAGGCTAGAAGCACAGTGAGGCCTTCTACAAGGGATTTAGCTGCGACTCTGTAGGCGAAGACCTTCTATACATTCCCCATATGGTGGTAGATGAAAGAGACAGTCCATATTTATCCATATCATTTATTGGCTGTTCATGATGGAAAATGGATGCATACCATACCCACTTCTCAGGGTGCACTCAAGATTAAATACCTTTTTCAGGGAGGAATGTCTGCGAAGAGAAGCTTATTGGCTAAGCCCTCGGGCCTCTAGGTACCTCATTAGCATGAAGAACTCTATCCTGGGCCTGGGTGACTACAGGTCACAGTTTCCTTATATGTGGAGAGTGTGGCACTGTGTTCCAGGCCAGGACTCTTGAAGGGAGCAGTGAGTCACCTAAGTGTCAAGTGTCGGGTGAGTGCCCAGGGAGTCTCTGGGTCTCAACCTGCTCTAACTTACCAAGTTTCCTGGCATGGTTTTACATCCCACAGCTAACTACAATACTCTCAAAGTAGTCCTTCATTGTTCAAATCTGGGTGTAGTTTTCAGACTTCAGTAGAAGACCTAGAACTTCACACTAGTACAAAATCTACAACATTTCCCCTCTGACTTTAACAAAGGTACCTGGTCATAAAAGCTTGCTAATCAATAAATGGGGAAGTGACTGTCAAGGGACTTGAGAGAGCTAAGCCTTCCAGGTCATTGACAGTCCCTTCCTAGAGTGAGACTGTACATTCTGCACCCTTGGCAGTGCTCTTTCCATGCTGTTGTGTGACTGCTTGCTAAATGTTTCAACTGTGTTAAAGATGAACAAAGTATTGTCCTCTGATAAGCATGGTTTTCTGCTGGCAGCATGTCAGAACTATCTTAAAGGCTTATATAACTTCATTTTTCCAGGTCAGAAATGCCCTCTGTCTTCTTTACTCACATGAACTCTTACTCAGTTGATGTGTTATTTAATATATATCTGAAAAGGGGAGATGGGAGACTTAGCAATAGCATTCCTGTTAAAGGCAAGATCCCATAACTTTAAAAATCTTGTCAACTAATATACCCTTCAATCTTTGACATGTTTGATACTAATAGGAAATCGATACAAGCTATTTAACCTTACAGTTTATTTGCTCACAAAAGTAGAGAGCTAAATTTGCACAGAGGCTATGAAGTATTAAATTGCCCACATTAAATTTAGACAACATAAGGGAAGTCTCTCGGGGTCTACAGATTTTCAGTTTTGTGTGGATATTTCTATTTGACTCTGACGTCTGGCCGTTCAATTTAAGGTGACTATTTTTGCATCATGGCATTTCCCCTGTATCATTTTTAAACCTATAAACCTCAATAAGACTACTGAGAACTATTAATTGCTGCTATTAGTTGCAACAAGTCCTGAATCCATAAAAGCTAATAGTAGGCACTTTTTGTATTATATATTAATAACTTGTTGTATTAATGTTTGTTGATTTCATACATTAACTATTTAGATTTAACCTTAGATGTTTGGTATATTTATTGGCTCCATTACTATGGAAAGCTTACGAACTCACCTTTAGCATAGGACTGCAGAGGACTCGCGGAAATCACCCTGCTCCCTGAGCTCTTCTAGATGCTGCAGTATGTTAGGAGCATGGATATGGCACGCACGGTTTTGTCCTCAAAGAACTGACAGCTGAGTAGTGGGAGACAGACACATATATAGATCTGACTAGCAAAGAGAAAGGCACAGGAGCTATGAGAACATTTATGGCCCGGATTAATTCAGCTTGTGGGTTATGGGTGGCTGCTGGGTGGAACTAACAAGTAGAGATTGGATAACAGAAGCAAACAGACCTTTCAGATCTCGACAGTGTGTGAAACTCCTACAGACAACTGCAAAGAGTCCCATCTCATGTGGAAGGCAGAGCTTGCTGGCACATGGAGAGGATTGCTCAGCCCCTGACGATTACCCATAGGCAGGCATAATGCCATCTTCATATCATTCCCATCACCAACCTTTTCAGGTCTGCTTAGAGAGCATTTGTCATAATCTAATCTTGTGACTTGAATGTCATACTGATGTATGCCGTTGACATCTTTTTTTCTCTTTGGATTCAATATTCATTTGCACCAAGTGACAAAATGCATAGAGCCCAGTAACATAGAGGAAGGAAAACATCTCAACTAACAGACTCATTACTTTAGAACCTAAGGAAATTGTACTCACTCCACCTATTCACCTACCCTCACTGCCCTAGTGTGTGGGAGAGGGGATACGATTAACTGTAATCCCAATTCAAAAAGAAAAAGAAAAATGAAGGAAAGCAAAATCTCATAGATATTCCAGAAACAGACATATGTCACACTTAAAGTGAGTGATGGGTAACACCTTAATAATTACTTATAGAGTATGGACCAAGTCTAACCTGGGGCAATGCATTGGCCTGCACTAAAAAGAAAAAGCAGTATTATTTACTTCCCTGATTCCCTAGAAAAGTATTTGATATAGAGAAAAAATTAAATACATTTGAATTTCTGAATTTATACACCAACTTTTTATTTTGACACATTTCAAATACAAAAGAAAAGTTCTAAGTTCAATACAAGAAACCCATGAATATTTAATGTATTTTCAGATTTGCACTCTCTCTAACCCTCTTCTTTACTTGCTCTTGTTCATGCTTCCTGCTTATTTGTGTCCTGAATTTTTAATGTCTAATTCAGACTGCATGGCTATCAGAAGAATGTACTTCTGATGTCCTATGATTTTCTTTTCTATGTCCTTGTTTTAGCTCCATTACTATCTTCTGTTCTTTCACAAGTGGTTTATTTTCTGGGCCATTGGTAGCTGATATGCGTAGTAATTCAGGTAGCACACAAACTTTCTTTTCGACTCATATCCCTCAGTACCCAAGGCACAGTTCCTAAAATGAGTAGTGCTTTCCTTTGTTCTGTGCTACAGGAGTTGATATATCTTACTGTTTTGTGCTTTCTTTCATGATACAGCAAGACTCTTAATTTTTTCTTTTTGTCTCCTCATCATCAAATAAGCAAGAATTCTCTATCCACATAAGAATGTTTCTACATGACGTTCCAGTCTATGGACTCTCAGAACCTTTCGCTATGATGCTCTGGTTTTAAAGTTCTCAAACTGGGGATCGCATGTCAGATGTCCTGTACATCATATATTTAAACTACAATTCATAACAGTAGCAAAATTGCAGTTAAGGAGATAGCAACAAAACATTTTAATGGTTGGGAGTCATCACAGCATGGGGAACTGCATTAAAGCATTAGGAAGTTTGAGAACCACTCTGCTCAATAGAGTACCAGGTACTCCTTGGTCTCAGCTTTCTCTCGAACTAAGGGATTCAGCCAGCTCCAGGACAGATTCCATATTTGGCTTGAAGGATTTCCTACTCAAATGAAATTGTGTTCTTCTATCCTTAGCAGTCTGATAGGCATGTATAAGGAGTAATTTTATCCTGTATCCTTGGGAACTTGAAGTGCTTATTTTAAACTATGTGGAGAAACCTAGATCTAAAAGGATACCTCACATTATAGAAATGTGTCTAAATCGTGTCCTGAAAAAAGTATCAATAATCTGTCATGAAATTAAAGTAACAAAGGTATTTAGGTATGTTATTAAATAAACGCATCCCTTTATCTGTAAATTGAAAAACCATATCAATAACAACATGTTCCTAATAAAACACAGTCCGAGTTTTCACCTTTGTCTAAACCCAGCAGTGAACTGAATATTGTCGTGATGGCAGAAGACTAATGATCACTGTGACAGAGGCTGACAAAAATCCTCCTGGAATAGCCACCCTTTACTTCTTCAAGAAGACAGAAAAAATGTGTTGTATGTAGACAACATGACTTTCCAAATGAAAGTATGTATTTCTTAATTCTCCTCATAATAAAATATGACATAGGGTATGTGTTAAACAAAAGAGAATCAAAGGTGTCATAATAAAATACCCAAAATGAATACATAAAGTTGCATCCATTTTTGCTCTTTTCTGCTGTGTGGAATATTAACATAATGGCTAGAGAGGAAGCAATTATCTTCACTATAATGTAGAAATCTCACATGTTCAAGATGGGACCTAGACAGGTCTGTGATAATTGTGTAAATGTCTTATCCATCGAGGAGTGCTGAGAATTAGTTTGCATTTAAGCAAGATAGAACTAAGCACCTGTGGTTTCTAAGCCATTCTCGTTTTAGACTTAATGTCATTCTCAGCAAGACCTAATTCTAAAAGCATGCAGGATATTGGGAAATAATTACAGATATGAAAAACAATTTCTGCATTCTCAGAAGGTACTAAATATAGTACTAATATCATTTGACACATAGTTCACTTGTAAGTCTTCTGTGCACGCAACTACTTATATTTCTGGTGTGTGTGTGTGTGTGTGTATGTGTGTGTGTATGTGTGTGTGTATGTGTATGTGTTTGTGTGTGTGTGTGTACAAAGTACCCTCATTTTTTGATAGAACTGATCTTTATTGCAAAATACATCACTTATTATCACTAATAGTTAATATCACATTCTAAATTTTTTATTAAGAAGTTATTTATGTGTTTTGTAACAAGATACCTTATAGTTTGTGTTACTGTAGAAAATAAAGTCCTTTGCATTCTATAGTATTTAAAATTATAATTATAAATATTGTAATTAATAGGTTTATCCTATGATTATCAACCTTATTAAACTCAAACTAATTCCAAAAGTTTGTTCTCCGATAAAAATTCCGTGTATCAAGGACTCAGAAAGCATCTCTAAAAAATCATTTTTTCCCTTGAACAGAAACCAGTCCACATGCTAAGCTAAGTAGAGGAGGGTGAAAGTCAAAAGATACATAAATTAAAGAGTGTCCTCTGGGGTGGCAGAGATAGCTCAGCCATAACATAGTGAGAGAGAGAGAGAGAGAGAGAGAGAGAGAGAGAGAGAGAGAGAGAGAGAGAGAGAGAAAGAACACTCCTGAAAATTGGCCTACCACTTCCACATGTGCATCCTGGTATACAAACACACACACACACACAAAAACACACTAAATATATATATGTGTATATACATATATATATGTATATATAATATACACATATATATGTATATGTGTATATACATATATATATGTATATATATTGAGATAAAAATTAAAGTTTGCCCTGAACCAGTCAAACACTAGTAGTACATTTGGACATTGAGTTTCTCTGTTATTATAAATTAAAAATCTGTATCTTTAGTGATGATCATTAATTTTTCTTTCCAATAATTTCAATAAATGGATCTGTTACATTCATGGAATTGACACAGGTCAATGCCGTAGGCCCTGGCAGTAATAAGCCATACCAGATGAGAAATTCACACTGGATTTATACCCTCCAAAATGGTCATAGCTTAGCAATGAATGATACCTCTTCTCAAGCCACCTCAGTCCAATCCATAATGCATGCCATGGCTTCTCTCAAATTATTCACACAGGAGGTTTGAAATGGCATAAATTATTTCAAGTGCTTAATGCCACATTCTGTGAAATCTGCTACTTTAAATGAACGGCTAGTGTGTTTGTCTGCTGTTGACAGATGGGAGTGGAGTGGAATCCATTAGTCACAAAGAAAAATAGATCCTTCAAGTTACAAAACAGGAAATAATACAAAGACTAGATCATGAATAAATATGACCTTTTCAGAGGAAAGGTCAAAAAAAAAGGACATGCTGCATTTCGTGAGATTTTTTTTTCATTTTACAAATAATTTAGTATAAGTGGTTCAATCATTTTTGCTGTCCTTCAATTCACTCAAAGTTCCTTATACTACCCCAAAGTAGTGTTTATTTATTTTTCTCTCTTGGATGCTCAAAGAGGAAGCTAGGGTGTCTTTTGGCCATGTAAAATGACACACTCTTATTCTCTCTCTCTTTTTTTTAAGTGATAATATAACCAGCTATATCACTCCTGGGCATATACCCAAAAGATGCTCCAACATATAACAAGGACACATATTCCAATATGTTCATAGCAGCCTGATTTATAATAGCCAGAAACTGGAAACAACCCAGATGCCCCTCAATAAGGAATGGATACAGAAAATGTGGTACATTTACACAATGGAGTACTACTCAGCTATTAAAAACAATGACTTCATAAAATGCTCAGACAAATGGATGAAACTAGAAAATATCATCCTGAGTGAGGTAACCCAGTCACAAAAGAACACACATGGTATGTACTCACTGGTAAGCGGATCTTAGGAAAAAAGCTCAGAATACCCATGATACAACTTACAGACCAAAGGAAGCTCAAGAAGAAGGAAGACCAAAGTGTGGGTGCTTCAGTCTTTCTTAGAAGGGGGAACAAAATAATCACTAGAGGTAGTGGGAGGGAGGGACCTAGGAGGGAAAGGGAGGGAAAGGGAGTGACAGAATCAGGTGTAGGAGGAGAGAGGGGTAAAGTACATAGGGTCATGAAATTGAACAGAGGCCTGTAGCAGTGGGAGGGGTGGGGAACTAGGGTAGCCACTAGAAAGTCCCAAATGCTAGGAAAGCAAGAGGCTCCCAGGACCCAATGTGGGATAACATTAGCTGAAATACCCAACAAAGGGGAGATAGAACCTGTAGAGACCATTCCTTGAGAAACGGGGCTACCCACCCATATCAAAAATATTAACCCAGAATTGTTCCCATCTAAAGGAAATACAGGGACAAAGTGTAGAGCAGAAACTGAAGGAAAAGCCATCCAGATATTGCCCCACCTGGGGATCCATTCCATATACAGACACCAAACCCAGACAATGTTGCTCATGCCAAGAAGTGCTTGCTGACAGGAGCCTGGTATGGCTGTCCACTGAGAGGCTCTGCCAGAACCTGACCAATACAGATGCAGATGCTCACAGCCAACCATCAAACTGAGCTCGGGGACCCTAGTGGAGGAGTTAGGGGAAGGACTGAAGGATTTGAAGGGGTTTGTAACTCCATAGGAAGAACAACAATATCAACCAACCAGACAGCCCAGAGCTCCCAGAGACAAAACTACCAACCAAAGAGTGCATATGAAGGGACCTATGACTCGAGCTGCTTATGTAGTGGAGGATTGCCTTATCTGACATCAGTGGGGGGGGGGGGTAAAACTCTTGGTCCTGTGGAAATTCGATGCCCCAACCTAGGGGAATGTTAGGGCACTGAGGAAAGAGTAGGTGGGTGGGTGGGAGAGCTCCCTCATAGAAGCTGGGGGAGGAGGGGGGAAATAAGGAGTTTGCAGAGGGGAAACCGAAAAGGGGGATAACATTTGAAATGCAAATAAATAAAATAACCAATAAAAAAGTGATAGTATATAATATGGAAGTAGTTATCACAAATTTAAAGCAGATCACCTGGGATTAAAAGCAGTGACATTGCCAGACTACAGGGATGCCTCTTTGAGTCTCATGAAGCATCAAGACACTACAATATGATACTATTTGCTATCGTTTTGATACATATAAGTAATTTACTCTAATATATACTATGGCCAGATTAACATTTGAACCAAGAACAAAAAAGAAATCACTCATAGATTTCTGATGAGAGAGAAATTTAAAAGGCAAACAGACATAAGATAGTCACTCTTAGTAATTGAGTTGTGCATACTTATACTGATCTGATTGATTAAAAAAACTCTAATAATATATTCACTACGGGAGCTTCCATATATCACAGTAGGGAATATTCATAGAGTAAAAGTGCTTTGAAAAGCAACTAGGTCACAGCTAATAAATGAAATGTATGCATTCTTCAATACAAAGGTTCTATTCTCATATGTTTTTAAAAGGAATTTGAATATATGCTTATGATTGCGTTGTTTTAACAGTGAAAAAAAGCTGAAAATGACTTAAATATATATCACTAGGAGAACAGAAAAACATGTAGTCATGCCACAGAACACTGTTGTAGAGACATAAGATTCACATGGATCTACATGCATGTAGGTTCTTTTATTTATTACTTTGTGCAGTAAGACAGCCGCTAAGAATATATACCTTAGTAATAAAGGCATTTGTAACTTTTTTAATCTTTTGAGATCATGATATAGTTACATTATATCCTTCTTTCCTTTCCAGTGTACAAATTCCATTTAGCCTCCTTGCTCTTAATCAAATTCATGCTCTCTTTTTCTTTGTTTTCACAATGAACTTATAAATACAACATGATCCACTTGTACTGTGTTACTTGTGTGTATATTTTCAGGGCTGACCAGTTGGTATTATGGAGAAAAACTCCTTGCCTGTTACATTGTCTAGGATTGTGTATGGCTAATATAGATTAAAATGAGAATAACAATAATGTATTATTTTAGTTTAAAATATCATAGTGTTAATAACAGAACCATTTATTCAGTTAAGGTCTGAATTTTCAGTTGATAGACATCTAGAAAATTAAAAGCTGTCAAGGGATGAGAAGGAGAAGTCATTCTTATGGCCCATTGACTAGCTTACTCTACTCTCTACTTAATACACAATTTAGAAGTAACTCTTCGTAGGGTTGGAGAAGAAATAGTGTTGAGGACGTTTTATGTCCTAGGCAAGTGTTTTAGCACCAAGTCACATCCCACCACTAAATAAACAATACTTCAACATCAGATCTCACAAGTCAGCCTCAATTATCTAAAAAAGTTATAGAAGGGGTTTCTAGGCCTTCTTTACACCCCCACTTCCTTTCTTGGTTCACAGACATTACTCCTGCTTCCCTTATGTTATCAAGAAGGTTTAATTATGTTTTAATGATATAGAGTGAGTAAATTATTCTAGAACGTATGCCCAATGAAAGACAAAACTCTACTCTTGTACCTTGTGCTGTACCCAAGTCTACAAGACTCAAGTATCCCAAACACAAAGTGTGGCTTCTGTATCAGGGTGGAGCACACAAACAAATATTCAGGGCTTTGATCAATTTAATATTTATGTTGCAATTTCCCCACGTCTTGACTTGTAATCCAAGTAAACCCTCTCCATCCCAGTTTTCTTCCCAGCTCATGATGTTTCACCACAGCAATAGTAACCCTAACTAAGACAGAAATTGGTACCAGGATGGTACGGTATTGCTGTGCCTAACCTGGTGATGTCGTTTTAGGAAGAACTGTGGAAGGACTTTGGAATTTGGGGTTAAAAAATATTAAGAGTTGAGAGTTCAGTAGGCTGCTCTGAAGGAGCTTGAAAGATAAGAATGTTGAATCAGTACAGACAATAGAGTTCTGATTTGCAGAGTTTCAGAAGGAAGCCAAGATTCTACTGGGCCATTTGAGTGAAGAATCTAGTATTTGATCCGCAGGAGCTAATGCACAGGCTGATCAGAACCACTGGAGTAAAACCTTTGCTTTGCTGGGATAAATAAACAAACAAATAAATAAATGCTGGGCAGCTAGGCATGAAGAGACAAAGACAAGATCAGCATCATTGAGATAAAGTCTTCTGAGAAATGTTTCCTCAGAGTGAGCACTAGAAGCTATGTCCCAGAGTCAACCAAGGTTGTACCTTGTGCAGACAGCAGAACATGGGCATATAAAAGTCACCATGATGATACCAACTTTGAAGACTTGAAGGGGTTATGGAGAGCAGCTGAGGCTTGGTGCTAAGTGGTAGGGTTGGAGACCCTAAAGAGGGTCTAGGGGACACTAATGGTGGAGGTGCACTCTAGTTACAGCAAGAGACTCCAGCATTTTGGAGATGCCAGTATTATGAGATGACCAAGAAGAGAAGAAGCAATGATAGAGTGAAGCAAGCTAGAGTCTAGAAGACTAGATCTGTATCCTATCGAGAACAAAGACAGAGAAATGACCCAAGCCCCTTGGGGACTCCCAGAGATCATGAATGATCCTAGACATGGGACATTGAGTTACTTACACGGTTGGAGCTTTGCTTTGATCTGATCGAGGCTGTGCCCTGGTTCTTCCTTCATGAAGTAAGAAAGTATTTAACCTATTTATTTTTATTTTATAGGAGCCCACAGTTAGAAACTTTGTTTTAAAAAAGAGACTGAAGTTTTGATGCATATGAATTTGTGAGGCTAGGTGTACTGGCTAGTTTTGTGTGTCAACTAGACACAAGCTAGAGTTATCACAGAGAAATGACCCTCTTGAGGAAATGCCTCCATAAGACTAAGCTGCATGACATTTTCTCAATTAGTGATCAAGTGTGGGAGGGCCCATTCTGGGTGGTGCCATCCCTGGGATGGTAGTCTTGGGTTCTATAAGAAAGTAAGCTGAACAAGCCAGGTGAAACAATCCAGTGAGCAGCACCCCTCCATGGCCTCTAGGTCAGCTCCTGCCTCCAAATTCCTGCCCTGTGTGAGTTCTACTCCTGACTTCCTTTGGTGGTAAACAGCAATGTGGAAGAGTAAGCTGAATAAACCCTTTCCTTCCCAACTTGCTTCTTGGTCATGATGTTTTGTGCAGGAATACAAACTCTGACTAAGACACTGAGGGTCTTAAAGACACTTTAAGGTTTCTAAACTTTTTATATTGAGATGTCTTTGGTAATGTGTGACCTTGAGATAAGCAAGAAAGAAAAAGCTGTTGCTTAGCAGTGATGTGTTTGTGTCTCAATTTCACAAAGGGTCATAGGCTATTTTTATGTCAGCTTGACACAAGCTAGAGTCATCAGAGAGGATAAAGCAGGCCAGTAAGTAGCACACCTCCATGGCCCTTGCATCAGCTCCCACCTCCAGGTTCTGGCCCTGCTGGAGTTCCTGTCCTGACTTCCTCCAGTGATGAACAGTGATGTGGAAGTAGCCAAATAAACCATTTCCTCCCTCATTTGCTTTTTGTCCTGGTGTCTTATCACAGAACTAGTTGCTCTGACTAAGACATTAATCATACCTGGAAATTACCTTATTTTCAAAATTAAAAACTAGGATAAGCTTTCTGACTTAAACCCTAGACTATATAGTTTTATTTCTTTGCTTATTGTTCCTATTGAATCTGTTTCTAATCTCTGATACCTTTTGTAAGGGATCTTCTTCAATTCTTTCAGGCTACCACCTTGGTCCAAGAATTACTCTCCTTGCCCAAATTAGGTCTTCTTAACAAGTATTTACACTGCTCATACATGGAGTTAATAATTCTTTATATTTTTAAATTTCTCCCTGACCATCTGTCCAGTCACTTACTCTGATCAAATACAAATGTATTGCATTGTTCAACTTCCACTGCCCTCAAACACAATCCATGTTCATGTGATGCCTCTTCAAGATGATTTTTTTTCCCTGAACACAAGTCCTCAGTTATTCATCTTCTTCATCCAACATTTCCTGTGTTTTTAGATGCCTCAGAAAACTTGTCCTTTCATTCTTAAATTCCTGAAATGGATTCTTTAAAGACTTTGTCATCATCCACAGAGTGTTTCCTTCACATACTTTCCCAGGTCTCACTGTCTCCTATACTCCATTCTGCCTGTTTTTTCCAGTCTAGTCAAGGCATTATTACATATTCTTACTTGATTCTCTAACTGGTCCAGTTTTGTAATGCCAACTTTAATCAAAATCTCATAACTGTCTCTCTACAGCTAGATCCAAAATATACACCCAAGATTAGGTTCAGGAGAACCTAATCACCAAGCCCCCCTTGTGAGTTTCCAGAGGGTCTACCTGCAATAAAATGCTTCTGCCTGGGACCAGATCTGAAAGTCCTACTAAAACCTCTGTCTTTAGAACTACAGTTTATGACCCTAACTTGGTCTTTTCAAATAAACTAAAAACTTCTTGTTTTTCTATGATTCATGTGTGCTTCAACTCACTCTACAGTGCTATGAATTAGAAATCCCCAGTGTCTGTAGAACTGTGATCCTCTTAGAAGGTCTAGATGCTCTTTTAACCTATAAGCTTTCCATTGGGATAGTGTTATCCCTTCTTTTAGCATTCCCTTGTAGCTTATTCTCTGCCAGTTAAATCTAATCCAATTTCTGCCAATCAGAACTTTTGATCGTAACCTAGCTCTGAAGTTATCAATTGTCTATCCTGGCTTCAAGGAGGACATGAAATGGTCAGTAAATGGTAGTTGTTATACATTTGATGCCAGGACTGCATGAAGTCCTCATCATATAGGCGTGTGTGTGTGTGTGTGTGTGTGTGTGTGTGTGTGTGTGTGCAGTATATGTCTATGTATCCTTCTAAAATTCCCCAAACTTCCTCTCCAACATCATCTTTTCTCATTATTTTAATTAAATAAATCTTATTTTCCTCACTTGTCCTATCAGAATACTATCTATAATTCACTATAATCATTTCTTCAAAGGTGTATTATAATTTTACTAGACAAATAAATTTCTCAGTCTTGCCTCTAGGAAATTGTATATAAATTCAAGCCTAAATAACACTTATCTAGCACATATATTTTCTTCTACAAAACAGATTACAGCCTTATGGTAGCTAGAAACACTAACTAGGATTCAAGCCTTGTGCTTGAGGTTTTATTGAAAGATACGTTACCAACAAAAATGTGTAAGTCTAACCACTTGGTGTTGAATAACCATGTATACTTGGTATTGGATAACTACTATAGGACACATCCTGGGGAGAACCAGTTATTCCTGTCAACAATCATTAACTACCTCCAGTTCTTCATTTAGTGGTGGTTATCTCACATAGCTAGTCCACAAAACATATGCAATACAAGCAACATGTAATGAATTCAGTAGGTTATATTTATATATTTATTTACACTATGTGTAACTGTAATTATTAAAGAAAAAGATGACAGGAGTTTCAGGGGACAGGAGAAGATATAAAGGGAGGAGAAGGAGTAGGAAAAGTAGGTAATTATATTTTAATTAAATAATTAAAAACAATTCATGTTTTCTTCTATGTAAAATATTATGTAATTGGTATGACTAAGTATACTAGGCAATATAATCTTTACAGTATAAATTGAAATTAGAAAATAGAACATCATCTTTTAACTTCACTAGGTACATAAGTCATTAAATTTAAATTTTTCTTAGCTCTGCACTTATCTATGTTTAATCATAAAATAGCTAGTTTTCTTGGGGATTTGCAAATTAATTTTATCAAGTAGGTAAATTAGCAAAAATGGAATCTATAAAAAATGAAATTGGCTGTATGTTCTTCTTTGATATATTGTCCTAGCAGCAGTTCCCAATAAATCTTGCTTGCCTGAATCTATAGCCTTAGGAAATCTCTTACATTTTAGATTTGGCCGTGTGGCATATTTCAACCAATAAAACAAATAATTGCATTAGCAAAAAATAAAAATTACTAAAAAGAGGTTGTACATTAAAGAATCAGGAGCTTCCAGACTGGAGGATCATGACCTGGAAGACAACTGGTGTCTATCATTGTTCTGGTTTCTTATTTTGTTTTTATGATAAAATTCTCTAGACAAAAGCAAGTTCAGGAGGGAAAGGTTTGGTCCACCTTACATATACAAGTCACAGTCCACCAATGAGGAAAGTCCAAACTGAAACTCAAGCAGAAACTATAGAAAAACAATGCTAGCTGGCTTTTTCTAAGGCTCATTCCTAGATAGCTTTCTTCCTAGGGATGATGCCACCCACAGTGGGCTGGATTTCTAGCACCAATTAATAATCAAGACAATCCCTATAGGTACAGTCTCACAGACCAGACTACTCTAATCAATTCTTCATGCAAGTTTTTCCTCTCAAATAACTAATAATCTAAAGTGTGTCGTGTTGACTATTAAAGCTAACTAATACAGTCATCAAATATGTGAATGAGACCATCATAGACCCTCCAGTCAAAGACAAGGTACAAGATGATCTCGGTCACACAAATAATTATTTCACATAGTTAAAAAAATTAAACAGCTCAGTAATGCTAAAGGAAGGAATGCCTAATTGTGAGCAAGTAAAACCCTTTTCATCTCTAAATCTCTCCCTAAATATTGGAGTAATATGCTAAGAATATATAAATAACTTGTGTAGCCTTTATATTCCTCAGGTCAATAATTTTGAGCATTAAAAAATGTGTACTTTAAAGACTTCATTTGCAAACAAATACCTTCCTAATCTTAACGAAAATCCCCTTCTAAGATCTGTTCCATAATAAGTTGTCTCCTCTAGATTCTTAGCAGCATGAGTGCTCAAGGAAGAAATTAAATGACATCTTGCCACCTAAACTCATTTGAAGCCGTGCAATTTCTCAGGTGCCCCACAGTCCAGCAAAGAAGCAACATCCCTAAAGCAATTGCTTCCCTTAATGTCACCTAGTAGAATCACCTCCCTGTAAACAACAACAACTTTAAATCAAAAAACAAAACAAAAAAACCTTCATTTTTAACTTCTATTTTTCACCACCAATAGTACCACAAAATTGTCTGACTTTTAAAACATTTTTTAAAGTTTCTTGACTATTTCCCATTCCACTTACATTGTGAGATATGACAATAGGAACGCTTTAATTTTATTGGTGAAGTGTTAGAAACACATACACTAGAATTTTGTTGTGAATATATGTATATATATATAAGAGAAAAAGTAAAGAGAAAAAGTAAAATGAAACATGTAGCTAAGCATGTATACAGATATAATGATGAATGAATATTTCAAGATCATACTTACTGAAGTATTGAAACATTCATTTTGAAATGTATTCCATTCTTTAATAAGTGTACATTAAAGAAGCAAGAGCTTCCAAGCAAGCAGTCATGACCTACAAGACAACTGGCTTCTGTCATTGTTCTAGTTGTTTTGTTGCTGTGATAAAATTCTCTAAACAAAAGAAAGTTAGAGAGGAAAATGTTTGGTCCACCTTACATGTACAAATAACAGTCCACCAATGAGGAAAGTCCAAACTGAAACTCAAGCAGAAACTATAGAAAAATACTACTAGCTGCCTTATTCTAAGACTCATTCCTAGATAGCTTTCTTCCTAGGAACAATGCTGCCCACAGTGGCTAAAGACTGCAAGTCACTAAAGATTATTGGGCTATTGTGCTTATTTGTATAAAATAGAAAGGCTCTCAAAACACAAAACTAAGGTTGTGGTTTTGGAAAGACTCTAGCTCAGACCGGTAGCATTTAGAAGTCAGCCATCTCTATCAGGAAATTATCGCAGCCTGAGATATAATAAGGCTTCTGTCACCTCAGGATTATGCTTTCTTTGTTTAAACTATTCTGTGTGATGAGACTGTAACTCAGAAAAAGCATACAGGAAAAAGCAGAGCAGGAAGATCCTAGACAATTATGAGTCCGAGTCTTCCTAATTCTCAAGTGCTACATCAGCCAGCTTCTTATTACTGGACTAACTGCCTCTAGCTTCAAGAAGATAGGGATGTTTTCTAATCTCCATAAAATTTCTTCAGAGACAGAACTATTGTTTTAAATCTCTGAAACTTGGTACAACTGAAATCTGAGCCCTTTAGTACAGGAATTTAGAGAGTTTATGACTTGGCAATAGAAAACAGTATTTGTCATCGTGGACATTCCCCAACCTCTCTGTTCTCCCCACCAGTCTGTTCTCCAAAGTCACTATCTATAACAGTGACTATGGACCAAACTGGTGTCTCCTGATAAGGTTGGTGGGAATGAATCAGGCTGGATTAGAGGAGTCTCAGCCAAACTGAGACTTAGAGAAGTTTGCTTCAAGGAATCAGACTTTTTTTCAACAATTACCATAATAAGATATAATAGTGGTTTGCAAGCCTGACAGGGTATATGAGATAAATGTCTATCATTAAATATTCAGTTAAGTTCTACATGCTTGACCAAGCTCTGTGGAACACACAGTCACACAGCAAGGCTGTATGCTTGCCTGCCCTGAGGGAGTGCCTTGGGTTCTCAGGAACTGACAGATACACAAAGTACTCTGGGAGCTGCAGGCTCAGCCTTAAAGTATGCCATGATAAGTACCTACTAGATCAGGACAATTCCATGATTCCCTGCAACTATCCTTGAAGAATCCTGTTCCTAGCAGTGAGTGGGACTCAATGTCCACTCCTTTCCATACTCCAAAAAGACCTCAGCTGATATCTGTGTTTACCTGCCTATCACTAATAAAGAGTTTGTTCTAATATTGTTTAAAACACCAAGGAAAACACTATTTCAAAGAATTGTAATAAAGGTCAATTCTATCCTCTGGGAAGAGAAACTGGACTCATTTCTGGATCCAACAAGGAAAGGGGGATACTACAAAAGAGAAATAAAAGTGACTTAGTGGTTATAAACTTACAAAGTAAGAGAGAGAGAGCATCAGAGGTAGAGGGATTCTTGCTCAATTGCCCTAATGAAGATTTTCCAAAAAGGAAGTAAATAATTTTATCAAAAGATTAAGTTTAAGAGGCTGGAAAGCTGGCTTGATGCTTAAGAGCACTTGCTGTATTTCCAGAGGACCTTAATCACCTGCAACCCCAGTTCCAGATGAGCTGATGCCTTTCTTACCTTGACAGTCATCTGCATGCTCAGGTGCCTACCCACACAGAAACACACAGATAGACACACACACACACACATACACACACACACACACACACACACCCTCTGAGATAGACAAACATACACATGCACATTTACAAATAAAAAGATAGGTCTACAAATAAAGAGTTTGTTCTGATATTGTTTAAAGACTAAGGAACCCAGTTGGAGATCAAAGCTGATCAGTTTGCAGGAGCACAGGATGTTCTGCCTGTGATGAGTTACTGAATACGCTGAAGTAGACAGTGCAAGGAGCATCACAGGAAGACAAGGACAAGGCTTAGACAAGTGGAGGTGCTGGATAGCCTCACTAAGGTTGGTTAAGGAAACCCTTGTCAGCAGCGTGAGTAGACTTCGCTTCCTGTTAGTTTGCAGAAGCTGTGATGCTGTGACTGTACCCATTCTGATGTCCTCATGAATTTCATCTTTGACAGAAAGGATAGAACATTAATGTCTTCTGTGACCGTGAGCAGGTTCTCTTGCTCTCACAGCGGGGTTCCATGGGCTTGTGTTTCTGAAACTGCAGACAGAAGTCTGTAGGGATGAGGATTGAGATGTTAAATTTTTATTTGAAAATTTAGTCATTAAATTTCCAGGAGAATTTGAAAAACCACTAGATGTTCATATTTCTGGTTTGCTTTGAGGATAATATGACTTCCTTAAGACTCAGTATGGAAGAGATATGCTCTATTTTTCTGGACAAATTTCAAATTCAGAAATATGTCTTTTCCCTTGTTCTGAGTCAAGATTGAAGAATGTGTGGTAAAATAAATAAATTACGGAAATCCAAACTTCTCCTAATGCAGAAACAAGAAATCTATGCTAATTATTCAAGGTTAAATAATCTCACTAAAACCATTTCAGAGGAGTGAAGATGAAAGAATCTCTTTCGGATGGCAGATAATAGAATGTTATTCCTTTTGCACGGTTATCATTGCCATCTTAGATTTGATTAGCTCCATGAATGACTCCAAACATGATTAACCTGAATTGGTAGTTAATTCAAACCTTATTTGCATAACCCTTTCACAAAAGTTAATTCAAAAAAAAACATAACTATTAATCATTGAAAGATGAAGTACTTTGTTTTTACTTAAGTTTGAACAAGGCTCCTCTTCAACCCCTGCTCCACTGCTCTCTGCAAGTCAACTCATACATTTCCCAGAAACGCTCACTATCAAGAGATGAACTTATTACAGAGGTTGTTTTACCCCATTGGTATTTATTATTAAACACTGGCTATTAAACCCAGTGCCAGGTATCACTAGCACAGTGAAGCCCAAAGCAAAGAAAAGATGCTCTTACATTTTATTGTGGAGAAATAAACAATAAAATGAATGAAATATGTAATATTGCCATATCCAAATAAATGCTATAAAGAAAAACTATCTGATGGATCTATTATGATGGTTGTGAGGTGTGTAACTTAAAGTTTGCATGAGGGAATTGGTGCTTATTGGTTATACTATATAGATAAAATGTAATTAAAGTTGGTTAAAAAAATTTACTTGCAAGCAATTGTTTATATTTGTCAAATATCTCTAGCATGTTTTTGGTACTTCTAGTTTATGCTAGTCATTAAACCACATGAGAACTGACTAGACTTGACACAGGAAAACAGGAAGAATGGGTACAATGTGTAAGATTCATTATTGACCATGAAATATTTAACTTGCTTGCATTGTAAACTGCTTTACAATTTAGATAACTATTTCAAGTTAAAATAGAATAGAGGGGATCTACATGAGTGACTGAACATTGCACTTTTTTATTTTCTCCCCATCAAGAGTGGGAGGGGGATGCCATAAGTGCTTCTCTACATTTTTTTTATCAAGCTAAACCTCATTTAAATGTCATTTTAGAAAGCTAAAATGCAGGCAAAATGAATTCACACTAATGGTATTATATTAATGATTTGATTAGTTCATTAGTTATAAATCCTTGATGTGTACAAAATCCTGGAGTAATGGCACTACATCTGGAATTGAGAGCAGTTGCTCAATAGATGCTCACTGTGTCCCATGCATTCCTTATCTAGTTAACTTGCCTCTCTTAAGGCCTGTCATGTGGATGTAGGGGACAGGGATTTTGTTGATGTGCTGTCAAAATATCTAAGATGGAACAGAAGAGGTGGGAATAAGCAGAGATCAGGGAGACTAGAACACAGTTTAGTGGGAATTTGATGGTCCTTACATGGAATCTTGCAACTGAGAAGGCATTGAGTTCAACTTGGTCCTCAATGGCAACAATAGATTTTCACTTTCACTCTCACATAGCATAGGGTATGCATTAATCTGCTAAGGGCTTAAACAGCTGAGTTTTCTTTTTCTTACAATTCTGTTCAGGGTATCAGCAGCATTGCTTTTTTACTGCCTCATCTCTCCTTGCCTTGCCCATAATTGCTCTCTTGCTGCCTCTTCATGAGGTTTGGTCAATGTCTATGCATGCCTAGTTACTCTCTCAGGGTGTCATAATCACCTCTTCAAATAACACTTTTGTTAGATTAGAAGAAGGCTCACTTAATAGCTTCATTTTTATTTAATGGAATCTATAAAGTTCTTGTCTTCAAATACAAAGGAGGTACTGAAAGTTGGAGTGAATTTTGTGAATTATGAAGGAACAGGATTTAGTTTATGACGCTCAACCACATGACCTTCTAACATGAAAAAATATTAACATTTTCAAGAATCAAAAAGTCTTGACTCCTTTAAGTATGAATGCTAATTCCAGTACCTAAATATTTAAATCAAGTGTGTGTTAAATTTGTGCATGGTTTGCTCTGATGCAAAAATCTTTTGTGAATTTGTGAATTCAAAGAACCTATATCACTATCATTCTATAGGTCATTCTAAAGCACAGCTGTAAATGAGTATAAGATTTGTATTTCACTCCTGAGTTGGAGAGAATAAAAAGAAGTCAGGATTATGAGCCCAAAGTGCATCAAATGTGCTACCTCCAGAAAGAAAAAAAAAAAGAAAAACAAAAAAAACGAAAAACAGCCTACCAGGCATTTTCTCTCTTTTGTCTTGAGATACAAGATACAATCCTCTAACTCTGGAAAGGGTGTCCTTGCATTGCAATCTAATTTATCATTAATACCTCACTAATTATGAAGTTCCCTGTATCTTCTAATATCCATTATTTGCCCTTTGGAGTATGTATGTATATCTCGCAAAACTTTCCCAAGTGCTTGACACTTGTTGCCATTTAATAAGATATGATTTCTTTTTAAATAGCACTAGGAAAAGAAGGAAATAGAATCATGGATCAGTGGCACAGCATCCTCAGCTGATTCTACAGGAGGATCTGGAATTCAAAGTTGATATTTTGGTCTTCTATAAAGCTAAGCAGTAACTAGGTGCTCAAGTGAGATGGGATGACCACAGGCATGAAAGGAACTTGGTAGATGGGTCATTTAGAACTAAAATATATGTGCCATGAGTCATAATATCCATCAGCATTGATTAACACTTCTATTTCTATAGCAAATGTGATACCTACTGTTTTTAACATTGAGGTTAAATAATGGCTCAGACTACAATCACAGAACTGTATTCAACCATGGACATTAGTACAGTCATCTGTTCCTAAAAACTGCATAAAAAGAACTAGAAAAACTGAAACACAATTCTCCAAAAGGGTACTAGGATTAGGGGCTTCATGAAAACAAAGAGAATAGACTGAATAATGTCTATGCAGTTCTCCCAATGTTTCTATGATGATACAATTCTGTACATAGTTCTACCAGTTCAAACACTAAGATAGTTTTCAGATTTAGGGCTAGAGTTAGGCTGACATGTTTTTCTGTAGTGGATATTCATCTCAAATAAAGAAACAACAAAGTCTACATGATCTTTTTTTCCAAATCTAGAAGTAATTTGCAAATTAAAAGTCCATGAAACTGAAGAGGAACGAAGACCAAAGTGTGGACACTTTACCCCTTCTTAGAATTGGAAACAATCACCCATGGAAGGAGTTACAGAGACAAAGTTTGGAGCTGAGACAAAAGGATGGACCATCTAGATACTGACATATCCAAAGATCCATCTCATAATTAGCCTCCAAACGATGACACCATTGCATACACTAGCAAGCATTGGCTGAAAGGACCCTGATATAGCTGTCTCTTGTGAGACTAGGCCGGGGCCTAGCAAACACATAAGTAGATGCTCACAGTCAGCTATTGGATGGAGCACAGGGCCCCCAATGGAGGAGCTAGAGAAAGTATCCAAGGAGCTAAAGAGATCTGCAACCCTGTAGGTGCAACAACATTATGAACTAACCAGTACCCCAGAGCTCTTGACTCTAGCTGCACATGTATCAAAAGATGGCCTAGTAGGCCATCACTGCAAAGAGAGGCCCATTGGATACACAAACTTTATATGCCCCAGTACAGGGGAATGCCAGGGCCAAAAAAAGGGAATGGGTGGGTAAGGAAGTGGGGGGGAGGGTATAGGGAACTTCTGGGATAGCATTCTAAATATAATTGAGGAAAATACGTAATAATAAAAAATATTTTAAAAAAAGATTTGATTTAAAAAAAAAAAAAGTCCTTCCTTTATATTCTGGACATTAACGCTTCTTACACAAGCCAGGAAAAAGGCTTAGATATCACATCCATGATAGATTCATTGCAGAAAATTTAGTTTAGAGACTCATTGAAGTCAGAAAATATTTAGAGAAAGCAGCATGCACATGATACCACATGGAACTAGAAATATTGGTAGGAAATTTAACATAAAAGAGTGACATAACATACGAACCCAACTGTCATCATCAATGAGACATCCATAAAGAAACAGGTATAAAAATAGATACCCATCTTATCTCCTTACCTGCTCCCAACCAATCTCCTACAATGTGTTACTTTCCATTTGTCAGATTTTAAAGAAATTTAGTGGGTATGGGGGCCCTCAAACAGTCCAAAAGGAGCACTTGAATGTGAGGAACATATGGAAATTGTTTCCATGAAGAAAGTTGAATATGTAAACTGCTTTGTAACATCTGTGCTTTAGGTAGGATCTGTTTGGTTTTATGGGTCAACAAAGTCTGAGACAAGTTGAGAACACTGAAGAGCTTCGTAGACCTTTGTTCTTATAAATAATTATGCCTATAATGCTGTAGAGATAAGAAGATGAGGGAGCTCTAAGACAAACAAAACTGAAGAAAAGTTTTTATAGTCTGCCTTCTTCCATGTATGAAAAGAGTTGGGGTTAATATAAGACTAGCTCAGAAATAATTACTTGATGGTTTGTAGGCTTCCATGGGAATTTTTTTAAGGCAGAGATATGTATGTTCATTCTAATCCTGGATTGTAATGCAAAGAAACATATTCTCAATAAAGTGGAAGCGTAATGATTTTTTTCTAGAATGATAAAGTGAGCAGGAGAGACTGTAGAGCAGTCACTATATGAAGCTCAATAAAATACCCTCTCAAGGAAGTCTAATCTCTTTTCTAATGTGTATAATAACAAGATGCATTATTATAGAGTGCCTACCACATACCAAGCATAGTACTGGTCAGTGGGTGCTCACATCTCCACTTCAGGTGAAGAAAATGATACTGTGGAAGGTCAATGAATCTTCCCGTCACTTCTAAGTGACACAACAAGGATGTGTCTGCCTTATGTCAAAGCCCTGGGTCCTTTGTTGAAATGTTTGAGAATTTCACATGTGAGTAATGTATTACACTATTTCTACCCCTTCCTCACTTCGTTCCAGCTCTTTACATACCCTTCACATATACCCTCTTAAACCCATAACATCAATATTATCTATATTATCTGTATGTATATCTATCTACATCTATATGCATAGACATGCAATCAATCTGTACAGTGTTGTGTGTGTTTAGGGCTGACCAATTGGAACCAGGTAACCTGTCATGAAACTCACCCCTGGGAAAAACAAATTCCCCCTCTCTCAGAAGCCACTGGTTGCTTGTTATTCTTCATCTAGCAATGGGTCCTTGTTAAATCCTCCCCACCCATGTTCTCTTGGCAGCTAGTGTTGTCCTTGTGCAAATCTTGTTTAGGAAACCATATTGTTTAGATACATGTATGCATCAATTATTGCTAGAGTACAACAACAAACAGAAAATATCCTGGTTCTCTGGCTATTATAATCTTTTCACCCATCCTCCATGGTTTTCCCTGAGCATTAGATGTAGGGACTGCTTTGTAGGTCTAACAGTTGGGGAGTCAGTCACCTCACAGTCACTTAATTTATGCATTTTTACTAGTTGTGGATTCCTGTAATAGTCTCCATCTTCTGCAAGCAGGAGCTTTGCTGAAGCGGGAGAGCTACACTTACCTGTGTGTATAAGACTAAATATTCAAAATACGATTAGAAATTGTACTGCTCAGGAAAAGGGCTCTGGGGTGTTCTCTAGACTCCATGACCTCTCTAGCCATCAGTACTTGACTACACTTACAGCACCTTGCATGAATCCCCCCTCACCCTATATAATATTTTTTTAAGTTCACTTAGGAAGCTGACAGTTATCCCCAGGGGCCTCTATTGCACCTTTGGATATCTCTTGCAAGAGGATCATTGTAGTAGTGTATACATAGGCTTTACACCTCCATAGGACAATTGTTGACTTTCTTCCCCTGGCAGATTTCATAGCATCTTCGGGTACGATGAGATAGCCAGGGAGCTTCCAGGACAATTCTAGCTTCTTCCCTCCATGCCCTGTGTATGAAGTAGAAGGTGTCTTGAGCAGTGACACTTTGCTTTCAAGTTTTAGGAGGTACCAAAGGACAATGGCAATATCCTAAAGTGTTTCGGGAGCCTCCTGGGCTCCCTTGAACAACTCAGAGGGAGTTGTTCCCAGGCTTCGCACTTGGCTTGTTAGTCTATGGCTCTTGTGGGGAACATTATCACCCCATGTACCACACTTTTGGCTAAACTAATATAAATATATTAATAAACACTTAAGGTTACATGCATTTTGAAGGAAGTTTATAAAATAATGATTCCCTGTGGCTCTTTCTGAAATCCTTATTGTTATTTATCTCTCCTTCCTTCTCCTTCTGTATTATCCTTTCTTTCCACCATAAAGGTTTCTAATATTTTGATTTTTTCCCATTTCTCCCTTTATAGCATCTGTGTCCTACTAAGACCCTCTCTACCAACCATTCTCCATATCTTCCCTCATTGTAGTGCATTGCTCTGATGTTGCTTGTATTTTAATGCCTAATACTGGTTCCTCAAGAGGAGGTTGCCCCCAATGACCAGATCCTCACATACTCATGTGATGCCATGTGACCCTTCTCCCAAATTTAACTGATCAATGAAAGGCTAGAGCCTGTTATTGGGCTGTGGGTGTAGGAAGGTGGGGCTAAAGTTTCAAGTGGGTTTCAGTACAGGGAGAGGGAGAGAGGAGAAGGAGAAAAGTGCCATGGACCATAACAGTATGGCCAGGAGAAACCGCAAGTAACAAGGGGCTTTATAGCTGGGGAATAACTTAGTATAGCCCTACATCTAGGCATATGGCTTATAAGTAAAATATCTGGATTGTGTGTGTCGCTTAAGTTGGCTTATTTAAGATTGTAAATTTCCACTACACCGCATGGCCTCTTTTTAACGGCTATCTGCAGAATGAGGTAAACTAAGGAGTTTTGAAGTGAATGACTCAAATCTGGAATCCTTCCAAGATATTTGATACAGTTTGATAAAAGAAATTGCTGAATGATTGAAACATCTGCTGGATTCTAATTGTTTTCATAATTTATTTGATAATAAAAGTTCATATGTCACAAAAAAATTTAAAAATTATATTTTCTCAACACTAAATATGCTATGCATATTAGATGGGTGTGGTTGGTTGAGTAGTTAGATGTTACATCAGTCTAGCAGGATAGTTTTTAGTGTATAATTTATTATATATATTACAAAATAGAATCTATATTGAACTTTGGCTTAAGATAAAAAAGTGCATATCCAAGAAAAATACACATTTTGGGGGACCATGATGTCTGTGGTAAGTTGAAAATAAATTTTCTTAAAGATGTGGTTACCACTTAATCCCCAGAACCAGTGACTGTTACTTTTTTTTAAATTTAATTTTATTTTATTTTATTTTATATTTTTTTCTTTTTTTATTACGTAATTTCTTCAATTACATTTCCAATGCTATCCCAAAAGTCCCCCACCCCCTCCCCCCCACTCCCCTACCCACCCATTCCCATTTTTTGGCCCTGGCATTCCCCTGTACTGGGGCATATAAAGTTTGCCTGACCAATGGGCCTCTCTTTCCAGTGATGGCCGACTAGGTCATCTTATGACACATATGCAGCTAGAGTCAAGAGCTCTGGGGTACTGGTTAGTTCATAATGTTGTTCCACCGATAGGGTTGCAGATCTCTTTAGATCCTTGGATACTTTCTCTAGCTCCTCCATTGGGGGCCCTGTGATCCATCCAATAGTTGACTGTGAGCATCCACTTCTGTGTTTGCTAGGCCCCGGCCTAGTCTCACAAGGGACAGCTATATCACCGTCCTTGCAACAAAGGCTTGCTAGTGTATGCAATGGTGTGACTGTTACTTTTTAAGCCTGTATTTCTATTTCATTGGTTAGACATCCCATTGTTTAAAACCTGCTCCCAGAATGCAGTGGATATTCAGCAATCACAGATTAAAAGAATGATCCCCCACAGTGGAGCCATGGGGCATGCATGGTGTAAAGGTCTGAAAAGACTTTCAACTGAGTGTCCATATGAAGCTGGTTGTCAGCCTGGAAGTAAATGATAGAAATACCTTTAATGTCTTTTACCCCTTCGAGTTAACACTTGTAAGAGAAATAAAATAAAAGCAAACTCAGACAAATAACGAAAAATCAGAATGTATAAAGAATTGAAATTGTCCTGTCCCCCAATGCTAGAGTCACACTGTCACTGGGGAGGTATCTGAAGTCATCTAATGATCCTTATCAACTTACTAATGACTAAGTCATTTTGTCAAAACAACAGTGCATGGTGCTTAGGAAAACTGTGCTTTCTATGAGTGTCATTTAAAATAAATTAGCTATTTCAACAGAATCATGATAGCTGGAAATGGTAATGTCATATGTTAACTTAAATCACAGGAAGATTCGCATCACTCATTTGGGGACTTAGTTCCTTCATCTGTGAAAAGATAATTATTATCAGACACAATATAATCCTCAATACTCCAGCAATCCGTGCTCAATCACTATGAGCTTGAAGTATTCTGCTTCTAAGGTAAGCAAGTGCGTTGTTGCTGTAAGTATCCTTAAGAGGACATAGAAATTCACAGAATGTGGGGAAACTCTGCCTATTACCTGGGGCATGTTATTACTGGTCAGTAGACTAAGTGCACATCCACTTTCTGTATAACATAAACCATGGGCCAAACAAAGTGACTGGAAGACTAGACTGGCTTTTCAAATTGACCAAAGAACAGTTTTAAATCCTTTGAGTTCGTGAGCTATGTTCATACCATACCCAAGTCACAACAGTAGTCACCAAGGACACTGTGAGAACTTATTGTTAATCTATTTTTCTAGATAATGGAATAATGAGGAAATTAATTACTTACATAGTTCTAGCCTAGTATCCATGTTCAATTTCCCTGCGGTTTCAGAATGAATGAGTGAATGAATGAATGAATTTTCATGGCAATAAATTGATGATGGCCATAACTAGACATGCCTCAATGTATTGTATTTTTTTTAATATAAGAGCCAAGAAAATCTTTAGAAGCTTTTTGTAGACTATCTAATTCTCCTAAATTTCTTAGGAGATAGATATTATTCTTAAATATATAAAGGAAATAAAGAAGGAAGAACAAAAAAGGAAGAAAGAAAAGAAGAGAGGGTGAAAGAGAAGAACGGAGGGAGCAAGGGAGGAAGGAAGCTGTGAATAAGATTTAAAATGCAGATTGCATCCAAAGGTCTTCATCTCTCGTCTCTCACATAGCCCTGGGGTCAGGGTCTCACAGTGTCCTTTGATTATTTACCACTCTAGAGCACCTATACCAGAACTGCACTTGTTCCAATCAACCATTAGCTCGGTCTTCAAGTACCACATAAGAGCTTTATGAGATTTTATTTCCTTGTGATCCTGAGGGACTTCTAATTGTGAAATATTATTAGTTATCATTCTGTTAGGCATCTTTTAGATATTTAAATCTTCATATATTTTCAGCATTCCTCTCAGGTCCACACCCTCTTCCCTACACATCTGAATTTCTGTAATATTTGACTTTTAACCAGCAAGTTCAATGTGTGCTGTCCATGTATTCTTGGATATTGGCTTCTGCTAGAGCATTGTCAACTTACCAGGGCTGAGCTCCAAAAAAAAAAAACAACTGACCCCTTTCTCCCAGCAGTTCTCACTTGTATATTACTCTTTGGCTGTCAGTAAGATTTCATGACTAACTCCCCTTTCTACACTGGGATTTGGTCTGGCTTGAGCTTACAAGTATACTTGGCCTTGTGCCCACAGCCATAATGGTTGTGAGTTCATAAGAGCAGCTGTCCTTCATTGTTCCCTTGTGGTCATCACCACCATTGGCAGTGTGTCTGACTCTTACAATCTTTCTGGTCCTTGTTCCTTAAAGATCTCTAAACCTTCCATGGAGAGGTGTGATAAGGATACCCCATTTCAAACTCCTGTTTATGTCCTGTTCATACCGCTAATGCTACTTTAAAATGAATTTTTGTTCATGATAAATGTACATTTTCAATAAGAGGTTTTTTTGATATTTGAGTAGTAATTTCTAGTTTCTATGTCTTTGAGATTTCAGTTCCTGGGAATGTATCAATTGCACTATAATTCTATTTCTTTCAGTTCAAACTGCTAGGCCAATTTCTACATACAAGATTTTGGTATTAGGAGTTGCATTCAGTGGTAGAATGTTTGCCTAGAATATACAAGCCCTTCATTCAGTCTTTACACTGTAAATAAAAAGTAAAAACACTTTAAAAATGGGAAAGTGGAATTGCATTTTGTAGTACTTTTTAAAAATTATATGCTAATTACATTTCAGATGATCTTAAAGTTAAAATGTTTACTTCAGATATATAACTTATTATAGTCCTCAAATAAGAGCATACTGTCTCTAAGAAATCTCCATCTAACATCATTAAACTACTCCTAAAGGAAAAAAAATTCATTCCACTGTCTTATTTTTTTCTCTGAAGTATTCATTTTGTAACTCCTAATGACTACTCTGAAATATGACTTGAAGCATGACAGAATAATACGGATATAAGTGTAGAACTTTCTCTTCACTGGTTTTAACAGATTCCCTTAGGGGCTGATGAAATATTTTAATGAAAACTATTAAGTTGTTTGTAAAAACTTGATGGAGCTTAGACTTCAGAATGTAATGTAGTGTTTTCTCACTCAGAACCATGACAAACACCACCCTGTCCCATCACTGTGCTTCACAAAATTCACAAGCTATTCCCCTAGCCCACTCCCTTGGCATCATTTGTTTAAAAAAAAAAGAATACAATTTCCTACTTCTGTCATAAATTATAATACTTTTAATGCCTTCAAAGACTCTGTGGATGGTAAAATTGTTGTTTCAAACCAAAGTTACTATAATTTGAAAGAAAAAAAAGTTTAAAAGAAAGAAATATCCCTTTCACTCTATCAATACCTGTGGTGCAAGCATGTGTTTTGCAGTTATGCATGGGGTCTTCCTTCCTATCACGCACATGCCTAGGTCTGGCCATGTAACTGACCATCCTCCTCCTCTAACTCTAGCCTCTAGCAGCCTCTAGCAGGCACTTACAGATGCTGCTCCCTGCAGTGCTTTCTTTTGAGGGTGTAATGACAAAAAGAGTACTCTCCTGGACTCCTAATGAGGTTTGAAGTTGTCAATACCACTGTTCTCTTGCATCCCCTATGATAAAGCAGCTCAGGACTCAGTACCTTACCCTTCATACAGATCTTACATACAGTCCTCCATGTTTCCCCTCCTGCTTGCAGGATCCCTGCTACCCTTTCCCATGTTTATACTGATGAGCTCTGTGCATTCCACTTTCAACACATCAACTCTAAGGATTCAGCCAACAGCCAACTTTGTGGAGAAGGAACTTAATTAGTTAAGATATATATTTACAAAGATCTCCATAGAGTACCCCATTGCCTATAGAAATCTAGACTCAGTATTTGAAAACCAGAAAAGCTCTTTCCAACTACTGGTTGGTAGGAAGCCCTTTTGTCATTCAGAGATGCCCTTTAAATTCTGGAATTGAGAGGGGTGTGTGTGTGTGTGTGTGTGTGTGTGTGTGTGTGTGTACATGTGCATGTGTCTTAGTGTGTGTTCTCTCTTTTTCAAGGGTTTAGTTACTCTTAAAGCGGAAATCAACATCATAAGTGAAAATAATGAAATGGCTAGTGGAAAAGATTATTACTAAATTCCTAAATATTTTATCTTTTTATTACTTATAGATGTCTACTGGTATGTTAATGAGAGAAATAAAAATATGGATCTTGTTGGCTGGGAAAGTAGAGAGGATCTAGGAAGGATTGAGGAAGGGCAAAGTGTAAAAAAAAATAATGTATGAAAAAACTCTACTTTTAATTTTAAAATGTACTCTAAAACAATCTAATAATTTTGACAAGTTTTTATCGATAAATTTGTTTTAACATAAATATCAATTAATTAATTATTAAAATATAAAATGATAGCTGTGTATATGCATGTGCACGCATCTGTATGTGTGTTCTCTATGTGTATTCTCTCTCTCTTTCAATATCTCTTCTCTTCTCTTTGGCCTTTTGTTTTGCAATGAATCTTTCAAATATATGTTCCCCCACCAGGATGTGCCACAATCTATTTCCCTCATCAGAGGATAAACCAACAAAGCTGTCTGATCTTGGATATCGAACCTGTAAAGTCATGAGGCAAATAGATCTTTCTTCTTTACAGTGTTCGCTATGTCCGGTGTCCCACTATAGTGATGCAAAACTTACTGATACAATTTTATAAACTCTGACAATCCTGAGAAAGATTTGTTTAACATCACCTTATATGAAAATGGCTGAATAGCTAATCTTTTGCTATCACAATTTCTTCCCCAAAAGGAGCAATATGATGCAACTTCAGCTGTGGGTCTCTAGAAACATTGGTTAAGGATATAATCCACTGCCAGTAATCTAATTTGTAGTTTGTATGTATTTTACTCATTTACTACAGATAGTGTTCCATTTTGTATTATTTATTTCATTCTCAGAAACTTTTAGCTTTTAATAAGGCATGGCACACACACAGTTAACTGAATGTACACAATATGCTCTACAGTAGATGTCCCTTTGACACAGCTACTCAAACATGCATGTAACCACATCCCAAGTGGAGGCTGAGCATCTTCAGCACCCCAAAGCACTCATGGGAACCTTCCCAAATAGGACCTCACTTCACGATGTAACCAGTATTCTGACTTGCATACTACATAGTTTCTTTGTCCTTGAACTTAATATAAATGACATCTTACAATCTAACTTTTGTGTGCTTTCTTCTGAGTCAGTTTATTATTGGGAAGGGCACTGATATTGTGGGCAGATATGTATTCAGTTTTTTCATATACTTATTTATACATTTTAACAGTCCATTTTCCTGTTAGTAAATGTTTGGGTTGCTTCCACGTTTGAATAATTATGAATACATTTGCCTGTGAATGTCTTTTGGTCATTCTTTTACGCATGTCTCTTGTACATGTATTTGAGAAATGCACTGGAGAAAAATGGCTCAGATGAAACCACACTTAATTACATTTACTAAGTTGTTTTAGAGTGAAAATTTATATGCATAAACAAGAGGCCTGACCACTTACTACCAGGTCCCATCTGTCTTGTGGACTTTTTTTTTTCTCCAGACAGTTGAGTTTCTACCTCCTAACACTCAAGAGTAAGGGCACTGATTTATGTACAATTGTAACTTTCACATTTTTAGTGTTTGTGGGGTTTGGCTAAAGGACAGTAAAGGTTTGCAAATACCATCCACACATCCACTCAGTGGCAAGGTTACCTCAAAGTCAAGAGAAGTTGTTGTTTTCCACTTTCCCAGTGATGCAGAGTGGACTCAGTCTTATGCTCGCAAGTCTTCCCCAGGCTGATTGGCACAGGCCCTGCCTCTGTGCTCCGGAGCTGCCCCCAGGATGAGCTAATCAGCCTGACTCACAGCATACAGCCACAGGGCACAGTGTTGAGGCCAAGGCAATCATCTGTGTACACTTCTACTGCAAAGATCTCTCTCTTTCTTGTATTTCACTTAATAAAATTAGTCACCACACATGGTGGATTAGCAGCAGCAGCTCAGCATCCTTGGATTTGCATGAAATTATCCTCAGTGGAGACATCAAGAGGCGATTTGCTCAGCCGTTGGCCTTGTTGGGAGTTCCTGTCATCACCCCTGTCACTCAGCCTGAAAAGCATGTTTATGGTTATTTATTATTCATAATGATTGGTCCCACTTCGCAGGCAGCTAGCTACTTGGATGCCATTTCCAAGACTCTGTTTTGTTGTTGGTATTACTGTTTTGCCTTTTTTCTGAGCCACTCTCAAATGTTCAAGAAGGAGCAAACGAGTGATAGATGAGGATTTAGAAAAATGGACTAACATATCAAGACCTTTACACATTTCAAGCACTGACCCAAGGCCCTGCTTTTGCCAAGGTAATGGTGAGGACCAAGCCTATGAGAGATAAGAGCTGTGTCTCCAAACAGACATCTGCTTGCACACCCTCAGTAATTGTCAAGTGTGTCACGCTGATTAGAGATTTACAGCATTTTCTCCAGATGCCTATAACAATCTATACATGCTTCAATAGGTGTTCTCCAGTGCCTATCGTGAGACAGGGAGAGGAGCAGGTACCTTCCTCGCTTCATCTCCTGAGGTCTCTAGCTCCCTTCAATGTTCCACAGTGTAAGGAGCTAAACCAAAATACACAAAGAACTACAAAGTGAATGTATTTTCCTTTCCTAGCCTCAGAGTACGTGGGAGTTAGAAATAATGAGAATGTTCAGTGTCTCATTCTAACAACACTAACAAACTAATATGACAGATGGCAAGCATGTGTGGATATAGCAAGTTACCTAGTTGTCCTTAGTCCCAGCTAAGAATCTTAGGTGTCTTTACTGGGGTCTCTGTTATTGTCTGATCTTCTTCTCTTTCTTCTTTATCCTCCTGCCTGTTTCTCCCTCCACAGCTTCAAGCCCTGACACAACAGAACCACAGCTCTCACATACTTGTGGAAATTCACTGTAAGACTAGAAAGGGCCACAGAAGAGCCACATCTAGAGGAGCAAGCCTTTAGTTCAGCAATGAATCATTATTCTCTTCCCTTGCAGATTAGCTTCAGAACTTTACAGTTAGGAAAACATTTTTTGTTTGTTTATTTGTTTGTTTGTTTTTCCTTCCTGTGGCTTAGCTCTGCAGTATTGTGCAAACTATTACATGTTATTTTTCAAGTAAGAAAGAAAAAAGCTCTATGTATGTGAGCTCATGTGATAGATAGCAATACCAGAACTTCAGGCTGAAAAATAAAAGTTTTAAATGCTATTCCTTTGTGCTACCTTATTTGAGCCTGTTGACTGACAGAAGTCACCATTGGGTGTTAGTTAATGAGATTGTCTGGCCTCTATGGCCTTTTCTGTACTACAGAGTAGTGGGCACCTTCTTTCCTGCAAGGCTGGCAGTCTAAAATACCTGCTGCCGTCATCCCACTTTGACTCTGTATGGGCTCTAGTCTTCCTTCCCTCCTAAGAGATAATCCATTTATAGCCTGAGCTCTGTATTCTTACTAGAATACGAATATATGCTGGCTCATCTTTTCTACTTTGAAATCATATTCTTCTTCTTTACAGAACTCAGATCTTTTGCCAAAAGCTCAGCAATGCTTAGGAATTCCTGAACTATATCTGAATTACAAAGACACATTCGTGTTTGCAGAAGTTTCTCATCTGAGTTCTTAAGAACTATAAATCTAATATTCTCTGTGAGAAATATCCCAGATAGATATATTCAGGAAAGTTTCCTTTACCCAGTAAGTTAAAAATGTCAAAATCCATAATGTCCCAATATAGATATAAATATGTATCAAGTGGCAATAAGTTTGTTCAGGTAGCCCATCAGTTTTGTTTTGTGAATTCTAAATTTAGAGTCACTCAGAAATAGAAAAGGAGATACATTATGTAAGATAGACATGACTGAAACTGGTGGTTTTTCTGGTACCTTGGTACATATTTTAGAGACTCTGGACATCAGGAAGGGATTATAGAAGAGAATCTTTAGAAAACTGTATGGAGTTGAGTGTGCCTGCTTACCAAAAGAGCCCACAGGGTAGCAATCAGGAGCATGGACTTTGAAACTTGACAAGAATCTCCAGTATACCATAGAATGGCAATTTATCCATTCAAATCAAGATCAAATAACTCTCCAAATCTTAGTCCATCTTCTGCCCAATATTTGCTACCTCATGTCTGTACTAGATTGTGAGGACAGGCTCTTCTCCTGTGACCACTTCTGTTTACACAATATAAAGGCTGATAAATGTTCTGGAAGAACATCTCAGTCAATGTTTGGCATGGCTGTGTGTGGACACAGTGCTTTCTCCTTAAAACCCCTTCTCATATCTACATATTACTTTAGTTAATAGGAAAAAGAGTTTTTGAAATTCACGTGTAGAAACACAACACTTATCACATTAAACTTAGCATGTTCTAGACACCATGCTTTGTGCTTTATCTATAGATGTTATAACCAGATAATCCTCACATCTTCCGTGAGAAGTAGAAACATTCCTTGTCTCCATTTTACACACCAGCAAGGTCCTCCGCAAAGAGATAAATCCCTTGCCCAATGTCTTACCTTTGGGAATTCGGTGGTGATTGAAAATAAGACTGTCACTTCCATTAATGATCTCTTGGATGAAAACACTTTTTAATATAATAAGACAGTAGAGAAGGAACCATGGTGGGACACACATTTAATCCCAGCACTTGGGAGGCAGAATAAGGTGAATCTCTACGTTTAAGAGCAGTCTGGTTTACAAAGTGAACTTCAGGAAAGCCAGGGTTACCCAGAAAAACCCTGTCTTCAAGGGGGAAATAAGATACTGGAGAGAGACTGCGTAATTTTTATTCAAGTAGACATGGGGAATTGAATGAAAAAGCAAAGATTAATACCTGTTTACCTTTACAGAGACACTTAATGTGAATACAGTAGTTGTAGGTAAAACAGAAAGAAATCGAGTTATTGGTTAAA
The DNA here is from genome assembly GCF_000001635.26 of Mus musculus. Classification (NCBI taxonomy): domain Eukaryota; kingdom Metazoa; phylum Chordata; class Mammalia; order Rodentia; family Muridae; genus Mus; species Mus musculus. Next base: position 71,958,371 of record NC_000071.6, read on the forward strand.
AAAAAAAAACAACAAAAAAAGAAAAAACCTAAAAAACATTGATTACCAATAGAAAATCCTTAGAACTTGTAGTCTTGAATGTTAGTGGACTAGAGGGATGACTTCATGCTTAAGAGCACTGGCTACTCTTCTAGAGAACCCAGTTTTGATTCCAAGTACACACATGGTAGCTCATAACCACTTATAATGCTGATTCTAGGGATCTATTGCCCTCTTCTGACATTCATGGGCACCAGGCATTCATGTCCTGAACAGACAGACATGCAGACAAAATATTCATTCACATAAAAATAATATAAACTTTAAATGTAAAGGGATATTTCAAAAATAACTGAAACCATGGCCTCCTCAAATATGATGATTTAACTTTCCATCCTTTCCTTTGCTTCTATGCCTTCATTGTGATGGAGTCCCTCATCCTCTAAGTCTCTTCCTTTAGACTTGTTTACAAATTTCACTTCTCCTGTGAGCTATCATATTCAAATACTTTAAGGAATAATGTTATATAATATCTCCACCATTAATCTCCTTTATAACAATAAAATTCTCACTTGATTGGCCCCAGTACTATGGGATCTTTTTCTCTGAATTAAATTAAGACAATTTAATCAAAATATAAAAGTGAATCATTAGGGTAGTCTCTGTAAATTGCATGCAAAAAGAAGCCAATATGGAGAGCTGTGATGCTTAATTTTTAGGACACAATCTTCCAGTACATAAGTAAAAGGCCATAATGGTCATGTTTTTTTTCAGAGAAATGCCATAATGAAATTTCTTTAGTAAAATGGCTAATGGACTGGTAATTGTATACTTTCTTGAATATGCTGGTACTTATCGTTAATGTGATTGCACAAAATGAATAACATGTTTTACTTTATTGAGATTGGAATAGCAAATGAGCTAACACTGCTTAAAAACAAAAATGTGGGGTATTGTACTGACAGCATAGGCACCTTGTTTTAAGAAGAAGAGAGTTATTGAAAGTTTAAAGTGGCTCCTTTGTAGAGAGAGGATAGACCGCATTCTCTTCCAATTGTGTCTTGATTGTCACCAATCAAGAACATTGAGTCTCACCACTCTATGCATAAGAATATCGTGTCAGAAAATCTGTTGGATTTTTATAGAGGAATAAGATACAGGCTTTCCATGGACTCCTACACCTGTCCTCCCCACCCCACCGCACACTCATCATATGCATTGTATGACTGTGAAGCCTTCTAGCATGATGGTTTCTTCTTGCTGCAGTGTACAGATGATCTTCCCACTCCTACCTAACTATAATCTTTCCACCATTTTTTGTCCATCAGCAGCTTCTTTCCCTTCACAAAGACACATTAAAATACAGTCAACTTAGAGTGGCATTTTATAGATAGATAGATAGATAGATAGATAGATAGATAGATAGATAGATAGATAACTTTGAAATTTTTATCAATGTATGTTAAAATACATTATAAATAACATATTATTTGTAGCGAACCTTATAACTAGTCATTTTGAATTAACTAGTTTATCATGACACTGAATGAGAAGTAAGGCTGAGCCATAACACAGTTTTCAACCATTTCTCCAGTGATAAATTTGAGGTAGACTTTATCACATATAAGAAAACAATATTTTCCTTTGACTCTCCTTTTTTTGAAAAGGAGAACATAAAAATAGAGCCATGTGAGAACGTGGGAACTGTTGTTTCTCAGTATTTTGGAGATAATACAATGCTTCAGAGTCTGATCTGTGAGGTCAGACAAACCTGAGTTCTGGTTCTGAGTCTGCTCCAAGCTCCCATGACAACCCTGAACAAATAGCATGACACTCTGAGCTTCAGCTTCTTCCTCAATAAAGTGAAACCAAGTAAATGGAGTTTGAAGCATTAACTGATATCAGCATGCTTTCCTGAGTTATCTGATTATACAGAATTTTCTTTTCCTAATAAATGCTTAAACAACTGAATAAATGTTTCTACAATACAACATCTCAAATCAAAAAGACTTGAACTCAGGAAAAGAAAAGTTACTACATTGTAACACTTAGAAATCAACAATTATTTGTTATCCTCTTCCTGAAAGAAGAATGAATAAGGAAACCAATCCTGAAGTTTGTGATGATTTGAGTTGGATCTTGAAAATGAAGTAGAATGGACATCTGAGAAAGAAGGGCTACTATGACTTTTTGAGGCATGATGCTGGGTCCAAAACTTAGGTGTACAAAAGAGTGATCAGAATGGCCTTTTAAAATGGAATGCTAGGTCTCAAAGTTACCAATTAGATATTCAAGTGAAATCTGAAGATTTTTGTGGCTAACGTTGTTGCAGTTGGCCTGAGATCACATTCTGAGAACCCCTTGGAAATGGGTGAGATATTGAGGTGCCAGAGTGACTTGGTAGTTGATGTTGAAGTAATGCAAGAACCATATAGAAAGACATCATCCAGCAAAGGAAGAAGGTACATGATCCTGGAAAACATAGACTTCTACTGCCGTATGTGTCTCCACAATAAGCCAAAATGTACTCTGAGGCCCAATTTGAAGAGAAAAACATGACAATTATGGGCTGAGAAGTAAGAAATCTGACACTTACCATTTCATGTCCATCATCAGCAATAGCAGCTTCTTTCCCTTCACAAAAACATATTAAAATACAAGCATCTTAGAGAATTTCATCAATGTATATTAAAATACATTACAAATAACACATATTATTTGTAGTGAACTTTACAACTAGTAATATTGAATTGACTAGTTTATCATGACACTGGAAAAGAAGTAAGGCTGAGCCATAACACATTTTTCAGCCATTTCTAGTTGAGAAGTTTGTCCTTCTAATTCAGGGAAGAGATGATAAAGTTCTAAGCTAAATAAGTGTAAAAGTAAAATCGAAATGGCAGAATCCTCCATGAAAGAGCAGAAGAGACCTTGTTTGAACATGTTGTTCAAGGGCCCACAGTCTGTTATGAACAAACTAAACTTTAGTAGTTATAAATACCTGCTAAAGTGGTCTTGGCTCATCCCGTGTGTTTACCTCTCTGTATGTAAATAAGTCCTCTCTCTCTCTCTCTCACTCTCTCTCTCTCTCTCTCTCTCTCTCTCTCTCTCTCTCTCTCTCTCTCTGTGTGTGTGTGTGTGTGTGTGTGTGTGTGTGTGAAAGAGAGGGAAGAGGAGAAAGAGCCACTCTGTGCTCAGTGCACTCAGTACTTGCTTTACCTCAGGGATTATTTTACATACCCTTCATCCGGTATTTAGTGGCTTCTCATCAATCTCTGCAAAGCAAATATTGTATGAGCCCTGTTTCATACTCGAGAAAACCATGAGTTACAGAATCAACATCATATATGTTTCAGAGAACTGCTATTTCTTCTCCAAATCTATTCTGCCCTTTCTTCCAATTGCTAAAGTAATCAAAAAAAAAAAAAAAAAAAGACACCTAATGGCATTCTGTGGTACCCATAGTCAGTGCCTCATTCAACACTCATGAGAGAAGTTTCTTCTTGAAGTAGACAATGACACAGAGACTCAAACCTGGACAATGTAGAGAGTGAGAGACTGTGGAGCACTGCATTCTAAATAGGAGGTCTTAATCAGGGCTCAGGTATCTATGAAGAAGAGAAGCCACAATTATAAGAGCAAGAAGTGGATGACCCCAAGGCAACTGTAACTTCTAGACACAACAGTACTGATACACATATGAACTCAAAGAAACTATAGCAACATGCACAGGGCATGCACAGGTTCTGACTAGATGGGATTCCCACACTGAAACGGGGGAAATGCACACAGGATTCCACTCCAACCAAGAAGTTATTTGAACTTGATAGCTGCTTGGAAAGGAAAAATCAGTTTTCTCCATTGGAGTGTCACTGGGTAGGTCTCATGCTAGCGAGTAGCTGGCCAACACAAAACAAACTCCATGTGGGTTTTTTGGGGGAGGTTTCTTGGTTTCTTTATGTTTTGCTGTGGCATTTTGCGTTGTTTGGTTTGTGTGTGAGGGGGTATTTTGTTGTTCGTTTTAGTTTTGTTTTGAAAGAGAGAAAACATGTAACTGGGGAGGTGGGGAGATATGGGGATCTGAGAAATGGGGAAGAGCATGATCAAAATATATTGGATAAAATTGTCATAATTAAGAGGAGACAGAAATTTTGCTTTAAAAAAAAAAAAAGCAAGTGAGGCAGAAGAAACTTGAAGTCCTACAATCTGACACACACTGCCAGGCTCCCAAAGCTAGCAGACTAGACACTACAACGGGAGGAAGGACAGATTGGTGAGGGTGTCTTCATTTTGAAATAGAGTTTAGACAAGAGCAAAGATTAGCTAGTTAAGTAGATTTCTACAAATAAAGTACAGCCAAGAGTCAAAAATATCATCAAGCAAAATTTCATTCTTTCACCCCTTGGTGAATTCATCTTAATTAAAGCGAAAGAGAAAAGTCTCATCATCGTTTAATGACAGCAGCAGTATGTGCAAACGCTGATAGGTTGTGTGGCTCTGTCATTATCAAGATTATAAGAGGCAACCTTTGGTTTTCGCAATCTCACATCTCACTCTCCCCGACCCTTCCATCAAGAAAATGACAAATTAAAATGCTGGGTGAAAAAAAAAAAATGACAGAGATAGTGGAGTGATGGACTTGTGACATTTGTGAAGAGGCTGTTGACACTAGCATCCTGGACCACGACGTGGATTCATATTTGAATGGGGGAAATGGAGTGAGAGGGGGGAGCTCTCTGGAGTGCTGCCTTTCTATTCTCTTGTACCCTCTTCCAGGAGAACTCATTTTCCTAGAGTATGTGGCACCATATCCCTAACTACAGAGTTACATGTATCTAAAGTTAACATACATGAAGTCATGAGGAAACAGATGGATGTTCATCTTTCCAGAACTAATTATAATTTTTCTTTGTTAAATTTAACTTTATTTTTGAGATTATAATATAATTTCAACATGTTTCCTCTCCTTTTCCTCCTCCAAGCCCTCTGTATGCCTCTCCCTGCTCTCTTTCATATTTATGGCCTCTTTTTTTCTCTAATTGTTACTGCATGAATATATGTGTATGTGTATGCATATACACATATATTCCTAAATATGATTGTGTCAATTCACACAATGTTGCTTGTTTGTGTTCATGTAATAAGGATTTTTCATCTGAGTTCTGAGCAGGGTGTGATCTCTCAGGGGAGATGCCGCTTTCATGCAATGCTGGAAGCTTTCTATGTGACGTGAGAAGCCATAGGCCTCTGTGTTGGCAAAAATAAGCTTAGGACTGAAGAGCTGAATCAATGATTGAAAGCATTTAATATTATTACAGAGACCATGGGTTCAACTCACAGAACTCACGTGGCAGCTTACTGCTGTCCCTAATTCCAGTTCCAGGAGGTCAAGTTCCCTCTTCCTGCCACTTTGAACATTTGGCACACACATATGTGTAGGTAAAACACTCATACACATAAAATATATATATATCTTTTGACATATACATGCCAAAAAGAAATGAGTTTAGGTTATATCTTTACTATTGCACATTGTTAAAAATAAATTTTATTTCATAGATTTAGAGTACATGAGACAATATTATCAGTATATATAAAAGTGTTGATTAGGCTGACGAAGCCAAATGTGTTTGTGGATTTGCTAAGAAAGAATCTCAATTGAGAAAACACCTCCATAATACTGGCCTATAGGTAAATCTGTCAGGTATTTTCTCGATTGATCATTGATGGGAGAGGGCCCATCTCACTGAGATCAGTGCCAGTCCTGGGTTGATGGTCCTGGGTTCTATGAGAAAGCAAGCAGAGACAGCCATTGGGCAACATTCTTCTATGACTCTGCTTCAATTACTGCCTCTAGGTTCCTTTGATTATGGACAGTGATATAGGCATGTACACAAAATAAAACCCTTTATCCCCATCTTGCTTTTAGTCGTGGTGTTTTATCATATCATTAGAAGTTCTAAATAATTTGCCAAATAACATATTCATCATCTCACAACATTTTCCAGTTAATATTGCTTTTCATTTCAAGAAGAAAAAAAAAACACAACTAACGCTTACGTGCTCTGCTTGTATTGTATTTCTCACGCTGTGTATTTGATTTCTAGATCTAGTCCTCCCTTGTATTCGGCTACTATATGTTCTGCTGCACTTTAAATTTAAATGTAATTGCCATACAATGAGAACAAACGTGGAGACACGGCTACCATGGATAAAATACAGACTTTCAAAAGTGAAAAGAATAATAAGTTAGTAGTTGCTGCAAATATAGCTTTTGTAGGCAATTGTATACACTACAAATGAGGCTTTAAAGCTCAGGATTCAGTTATAGTCAATACCCTATTCTATTGAGTTATCATTTTTAGCATCCTAAACCTATATTTATAAAATAATATAAAGTTTCCACATAAGTACTGTGATAATTAAATCCAATACACGTGTGACCAAAAGCAATTCAATTTCTTTTCCAGGAAAGTGTCTTGTTGCATTGGAAATGAATGAGACTCCAGTGCATTGTAAAAAATCTCCATCTGATCTCTTGCCTCTAAGCCCAGGGATATTTTCACTCTAGTAAATTTCTATTCTAACAAGTTACACAAAAAGCTATTAATAAAGTCTCTCAATTCCCATACCCCTTATTCAATGTTCTGCCTGCTGCGCTGGAGTTTAAACAAGTGAGTCTATTCCAGTCACACCCGCCTGGTTGTTTTAGGTAGACTACAGCCTTGAAGGAGAGTTTTATTGCTGCCATGAATGTGATCAATTCTAGTCCCCACAACTGAAGTGATCATGCAGAAATAGACATCTGTCTTCTAGACAGCCACATTTAACAATCCCAGAAAGTCTCTATTATTTTTACTTACAGACAAGTCAGCCTGCCCCTCACATGAACAGATGTCCCTAGCCCAGAGAAAATGGTGTAGTTCTACCATGGTTGCTGTGGATAGGCTTCCTGGCTTACATCCATGGACTTGGAAAATGAGGAGCAGAAAATAAAAACAGTAATAATAACGAGCAAAGCCAACCCTCATCTCAGAAGCAACAATCAATTTTCCCTATTGTATTATCGACAAGTCAGGTTCATAGATTGAGTGTAGCTGAGGTTTATCATATACTTTTTAAATTTCCAACACTTGTGATTCAGTTATCTCAACTGGGTAAGGTTTTTTTGTTTTTGTTTTGCTTTTTTTTTAACTGTTAGCCAGCCTGTTCAACATCTCACATTACTTTAGTACCAATTTATGAGGAGTGAAGGTTAACAAGGAAGACTAAATAATTTGCTCAATTTCATGTACCAAGACCCAGAGGAGGACAAATCTAGACTTGAGAGCTTCTATAGCAATATTGGGCTTCCCAGACAACCAAGGCCACAGTGCTCCCTCTTCTGGCGCTAGACATTGCTCATTTTTGTTACTGTATTTGAACCAAACATGGTCTCATTATGACATTTCTATTCCTACAAGATGTACTCATTCCCTTTATTGCTCGTTCTCATCTTCTTCCTCATCTTTATTGATTATCTTCTACATTCCCAGTACTTCCTTTTAAGCACATGTGGTTTCCCAAACTTCCACATCAGAGATGCGATATTAGTTCCTTCAAATCTAGGGTGTTTCACTAGGACTAGTTCCAGTTTTATTTGTTTTCCTATAAACAGGAGTTTTATACTTTTGTAACAGTGAGTTAAAACTATTACACACACACACAAACACACACACACATGACATTTTCTTTATTTCCTTTATTCTTCTGATAATGAGCTCATTCTATATTTTGTCTATTGTAAACAGTATTTGAATGAACCTGCATATTCAAGGTCCTCTATTGTAAGCAGAATTTGATATTTTCAGTGTTTCCTGGGAGTGAAATACCCAGATTATAAGTCTCTGTTTGTGGAATAAGTTAGTGAAAATGATCCCAGCACTTGGGAGGTGAAGACAGAAGAATCAGGAATCTGAGCCCAGGCTGGGATATAGGAGACAGTGTTTCAAAAGTGTGGGATCTCCCATCAATAACTTTAATAGATTGGAGGAAATTTCCAAATTGAAAGAGTCCTATTTTCTCCCAGATTACAAACATTTAGAGGCCATTTGATGGTGCAAAAACAAAATTGCAGCCCCCCCAGAAAGAGTGAAATCCAAAAGGGAAACAAATGCTACCCAAGGATGCCCTGGCTTCTCAGCTTATCAAGAATCAAGTTTCATCCAATAGATGACTGTGAGCATCCACTTCTGTATTTGCCAAGCACTGGCATAGCCTCACAAGAGACAGCTATATCAGGCTCCTGACAGCAAAATCTTGCTGGCATATGCAATAGTGTCTGGGCTTCGTGGCTGTCTATGGGATGGATCCCAGGGTAGGGATGTCTCTGGACAGTCCATCCTTTTGTCTCAGCTCCAAACTTTGTAACTCCCTAGATGGCCTAGTCTGCCATCATTGGGAGGAGAGGCCCTTGGTCTTGCAAAGATTATATGCCCCAGTACAGGGAAACACCAGAAACACCAGGACCAGGACACAGGAGCGGGGGGGGGGGGGGAATAAGGGACTTTCAGGATAGCATTTGAAATGTAAATGAAGAAAATATCTAATAAAAAAAAACCAAATCAAGTTTCAGTTCAATAGATGGCTGTGAGCATCCACTTCTGTATTTGCCAGGCACTGGCAGAGCCTCTCAGGAGACAGCTATATCAGGCTCCTGTCAGCAAAATCTTGTTGGCATCTGCACTAGTGTTTGGGTTTGGTGGTTGTTTATGGGATGGATCCCCAGGTGGGGATGGAGCACAGGGTCCCCAATGAAGGAGCTAGAGAAAGTACCCATGGAGCTGAAGGGGTTTGCAGCCCACTAGGAGGAAAAATATGAACTAACCAGTACCCCCCAGAGATCCCAGTGAATAAACCACCAATCAAAGAAAACACATGGTGGGACTCATGGCTCTAGCTGCTTATGTAGCAGAGGATGGCCTAGTCAGTCATCAATGGGAAAAGAGGCCCTTGGTCCTATGAAGTTTCTATGCCCTAGTGTATGGGAATGCCAGGACCAGGATGTGGGAGTAGGTGGGTTGGGGGAGCTGGGGGAGGGGGAAGGGGATAGGAGATTTTCAGAGGGGAAACTAGGAAAGGGGATAACATTTGAAATGTAAATAAAGAATATATTTATAATTTAAAAAATCAAGTTTCAGAAGGATAATTGAGTAAATTCCCTATCTCTTTTTGCTGCAAGTCACCAATTGAATGCAACAGACAGTTAAAATATTTGCTGCCCCTTGCATATGGGCTTAGAAAGTTGCTGCAGCATATGTCACCCCAAGATAGCATAAAAAAGTGACTCTACCTTTGTTGCACAGCTGGGCACTCAGCTGGTGTCACATGACCAGCTGTAGACTATACTCAGGAAAACATGATCCTTAGAGGAATGGAAGCGAGCCCTGGGAGTCAAGTCTGGAGCGAACACAATTTATTTTTTTCTGAAGCACTAAACCAAGAGATGGAAGGGGAGACAGGGATACTGAATTTCTTATAACTTAAAAAAAAAGTTTACAATATCCATGTGTTGTATTAATTTAAAAAGGAATTGATTTAAATGTAATTGATTTGTACTAAAGAGCTAAGGGTCCTACTTTTTTCAGCATTCACTAAAATTTCTAATTCTAAAGATAATCACTTGGGCACTTGTTTGTTTGTTTGTTTGTTTGTTTGTTTGTTTGTTAAAATAAGGTCTCGCAGTGTAGTTCAAGTTATTCTCTAATTCATTATGTAGCCCAAATATGTTCTGAACTGGAAGCAATCCTCCTGCCTCGGGTTCCTTGATGGGAAGAGTATTCTAAACAAGAACACTGTGGCACATCGAGAGATTAAATGCAAAACAAAAATATTTAACAATTGAGCACTTGTTTTCATCATCATCACTTGGAAGGAGGAGAAAATTTTTCTACCAGGTAAATTTCATAACACACAGGGGATTCATTAATTTTTGAAGAGATACCATTTATATTATGTAAATGACTGCTTACTGTTGCCCAATCACCTTCAAGACAGTTAGAAGGATCCAAGCTGTTTCATTTTCATGCCTGCCTTCTTGTCTGCCAGGCACTTTTAGAGGTTTAGACGTGTGCCACCTTTTATTTTGATGGCTTCCCAAATCATCGAAATCATTCGAGGCCTACTCAATGACACTCCAGTTGGTTTATTTCTCATCCTTTTGTAGCAATCAAGTTGTTACTATCTGCTTGCAGGAAGAGTACACAGAATTTAGTGAATTTCAATGCACTAATTCCCAGTGGCATATAACTGCTATGGGAAAGTTGAAGCCCCTGAATCACCAAGGCTTTATGCCCCATTAAGAAAGAGGTTTCCATGATGCACTTCTCTATTAAGTCGATGTTTCTTAGGCAAGCTTGATTACATTGGGGCAGAACAGACGATGGAGCATTTAACGGAAAGCAAGACTGCACTGGAACATAATCGAATAACAGAAATCACTTTTCGTTAAATTAATTCTGCAAAAAAAAAATCATTTCAATTAGTCGCATGCAGACAGAGAGGGTCTGGTGAAGTGTGGGACTGAGATGGTCATGCTGGCAGTGTCCAGGATGGATACAACTAAAAACGACAGTGCCCGTGCCCAGGCTCACCTCCTTCCCCATGTTCTTTTGTGCCTTGTTATCGTTTTCTGTATTTTTCCATCTCCCCAGAGGCTTTGTCCTGTTAAATATGCCTATGGCACATACTTCATAGATGGGAGCTGATGATCAAGGTACAGGATTTAACTCTACCCCCTCTGCACAAGAAAATGGGACCAGTATTTCTGTTCCTCTTGTAATGGAAGTTCAGTACAAGAGCAGTTTCCCAAGTCATGCAGACAGAGAGCCCACTGTTTTTGCGACTTTACTACGCTGTCATTTCACAACACACTACCCATCAGCCTTGTCTCTTCCTTTCCCAGACTTTTACAACCAGACTCCCAACAAAGGTCCTTTGTAGAGGACCCAACAAAGACCAGCCTCAGCTAGTCCACCCAAAATGCTCATCCCTATGTCCACAGTGCAGTTACTGCCTTTCCATCTTGCCCTTGCCCTTAAACCACTGATATCCTGTGAAAAAAATATGGAGGTGGTTCAGTCTCTGCGAGCCCCCCATGGCCCATTTTATTGACTCTATAGGTCTCCTGTCCTTGACCCCTCTGGTCCCTCAATTCTATCCTCCACTCTTCTACAAGACTCCTGGAGCTCCACCTGATGTTTGGCTGTGGGTCTCCCCATCTGTTTCCATCCACTGCTGGATGAAGCCTCTCACGAGACAGTTATGGTAGACTCCTGTCTGCAAGCACAGAAGAGTATCATTACTACTGTTAGGAGTTTGTTCTCTCACGGGGGCTGGACCTAAATCCCCTACACATTTGTAGCAGATACGCAGCTTGGTCTTCACGTGGGTCCTCTAATAGTTGGAGCAGAGGCTGTCAATGATTCTGTTGCCTGCCATCACTGGATTGCCCAGTTGGACCTCTGTGGAAGAGGATGCACTTAGTCCTGCTTCGACTAGATATCCCAGAGCTGGGTGGTGCCCAAGGGAGTCTTCCCCTTTTCTAAGGAGGGGAGGAAAAGATAAGGGCAGGGGGGGAGGAATTTGTAAGGGCGAGACTAGGATGAGAGGAAGGCAGGTGTGATTGGGATATAAACTGACTAAATAAATTAATGAAAAAATGTGGAAGGTGATTAGATTCAAATAAGATGGGAAAGTCATTATTTGCTAGATCTGAATTCACGCATGCACCAAGCTTGTTTTGGTTTCAACCTTGGATGCCTTTTTCCTGAATCTCACCTGTGCTTTAGAAGCCCGTGTTGGCTGTCTGTTGTTGCTAAAATGAGGAATAATTCCTGCCTATTAGCAAGTGAGTTTACCTCCAGGAAACCACTGAAAATCAGTAGAAATCAGAAGAGCTTCAGCAGGAGCCTAAATTAATCTACAGGAGCCTTTCAGAGCTGTGAGCAGTATGAGTCCCCACACAACAAGGTCAGCCCAGTCACGATTTTGGCTCTGCTTTTAAAGTGGAAATGATTTCTGAAAGACAACTTGCCTGTTGATTTATGTTAGGGAGTGGGGGTGGCAAAAAATAAATAAATAAAACAACAAAACATTAAGAAAATATGACTAATCAAGAGCCATAAGCCTGGAAAACAGAAGCGCCTGATTAGTGATGCAAAGCTGGGATCATGTCTTCTTGTATTTGTCAAAATGGGGAACATAAAATCCTGCTAACCTATTCAGCTAGCTGAAAGGTTTCCATGACAACGGTGGGAACACGGAACATTCAGTCCCCTTGTCTTCAAAAATAACCTTTCAGTATAGGCGAGAGATTGTTAAAGGCACTAACCCGCTTCACCTGGGTAGTCCAAGGTAACTATAGCTGACCAGAATCTTGGTCTCTTTCTACTCAGTAAGAACATCGAAAGGTCTGTTTATCCTATAGCTCAGAACAAAATTGAAGGTGATTCAGCCCACAATAAACTATGCTTGGTTTCAGAAGGTTAAAGTTTTTTCAGTTTGTACACTCATTAGCTCCCCCGCCCCCATGCCTTGACACAGGAATGAGAACTCACTCCTATGCAGGACCTTGTATATATATAAAACTTGGGGGTTTCTTTTTACTTGCTCTTTAAAGGCAGTTAAGTTGAAAAGAGAAAATGCAATTATCTTATAATTTTTTCCTGCCTCAACACCTTTTCTGATAAACAATATAGAGAAAATTAAGAAATAAACATATATGAGCATATATCTATCTGTATTCCTATGTAATGTACATACTGTATCTCTATTTTAATTTTTAACTAACATATTTCTTAAGTCAGACTACATGGGTAAGCATAGATTATGGATGAATGTCATCAAATATGGGAGATCATCATATGGTGGTCATGTTTCCAAGCGTGGGTCTACAAAGAACCAAATCATACTTTAATGAGTACGCTGGTGCAATTAACCTACCTCATTTGGCATTCCTGTTTCTCCAAGAGCGAGGTTCTGATCAGGCCTATTGGCTGCCAATCCAACGTGGAGCCTCTCTTCCCCGGTTTAGTCGACCTCTGCCCAGGAGGCACGTTTAGTTCCAAGTGCTTCAAATGGTAGAATCGATAGAGTCCAGGGGACCACCACATCAGCCTTTATGGTGAAAGACATCTTTGAGAACTCCACTTGAGGATAGACAATTCCATATCTTCTTTCTAAGACATAGTCTCCATGGAGTTGCAAGAAGGGACAGAAGCAGTAAGGGGAAGGGCATGGTGGAGACATTGAAAAGAATGAAATATACCAAGCAAACTTGAGACTGCTCTGTGATCTCAGGTGTCAGTGAGGGGCTAGAACTTGAGTCCACCACCCCCCCCCCAATATTTTTATTTATAGGAATTCTAAATAGCAAAGACTTTTTTTCCCAAAATGTAATAGCGGAAGCTACAGAGGAGGAGTTCTTTTTCACTTTTGAAACATTCCTCAATTCTGTAGCCTACATGGGAGCTAATCACAAGGACTCCCTCTTTGTTCACTTACTGTGAAGGAGCTGTGCTGTTCCTAACCCTGGGAAAGGGAGGACTCAGAATCACTCAGACTCTCTGTGGATGCAACTCATCCTCTTGGCACCTGCACTGCACTTTATATTGGATTCTAAATCAGCAGGAGAAGCCTTGTGGTGGCAAAATGAAGAGTTGGGCTGGCGTGACTTAGAGCTCTAAGTGTAAGCATCTCTATGAAACAGTGAGTATCCAGGACTTTCCCTTAAAGTATGCCATGTAAAACCATTCATTGATTATTCCCATTTTTTTGTGTTGCAATTTTTACCTTTACAACTTATTTTGCCTGATATGTAAAATTTCCAAGACTGGAAGGACTTTGAAATTTAGATTTCCTTTCGCTGTTATTAGTATTTGTTATATTTCACTTTAAACAGCTGCATATTTCAGAGAAAGAGGGATCACAAATTTGATCCACTACAAACATCCAGTTGCTTGCATATTCAACTACGTGTTCTATTTTCAGTATTTGGGAACATAACAGTCACAGTGAACACTGTCCTACCATATTCTATAATATCCATTCTTCCAAATAGTTCAAGTTTTAACTATTTATATGTTTTAGAATAATAATCTGGTTCTTAAGGTTTGCTAATATAAATAGTCCTCTGTCAAATATTTCACTATGCAAATTTTATTCCTACCTTCTGACTACATCTCAATGTAATTTTGTGATACTCCTCATAGGCAATACACAGAGACCAAAAGGAGGGCTGTAGCCAACAATGACTACATATAGCAAGATTATATGAATCATTAGTGCAAGGCTCTCTAACTCATTCAGTAATTATCCATAAATGGAATATGTAGAATTTAGATGACCTACCTACAGAATCCTAGGGAAGGAAAAAAAGATCAAGAGAACTCATGATGTGTTGGCTTTAAAAGGCTTAAGAACTTCCCTTTTTATAAACACATCTATTATTTATGTGCCGTATTCGTGAACATTTCTATCCATCATGTTATGCAGAAGCTTTGCAGAGTGAAATCCTCCCAGGCAGCTTCTAGTCATCTGGGGCATCCTAAGCTGCTATATTTATTCATGTTTCAATGAACATGCTAAATAAGAATTTGGCAGGATGATGCAAGAGCCATGGATACTCAGCTCCGTTCTTAAGCTTAGAGTCAGGCACTATTTCTCTGGCTAGGTTATTTCCTACCCGTCTTCTGTGCAGAATATAAGGTGAATAGGATTCACTCCCACACCTGGGAGTCAGCCAGACCCGAAAACCACAATGTGATATACTTGGGAGAAAATTTATCCTGTGAGGGGGAAAGCAAAGTGGCAGTTAAAATTCTGACTGCCATCCTGGTCTTCCTGAGTTGCCAGTTGTATGAACCTGTGCTAGTCAGGGCTTCACAGCACTGTGGAATAAATGACTATACCCTTGCTCTGCTGGAGACATATAGCCTAGAAAAGGAGGAAGTGCTCAGAAAATAAACAATTGCAAAAAGAAATTATATAAGAAAACAGATTAAGGCTTCTTGCTGTGTGTGAAACATGCTGATTGCCAGCATATGATTGTTGAAGGCTGTCTCCGCCCATAAAGACTTAGACCCTCTTAAGATACTCAAACACACACAAAATCAATGAAGGCTGGCCAATTTTTTTCTCTAAATATAACTACATATTATATATACACAAACACAGCATACATTGAAGATTTTGTATACATGCAGATGCATACATTTATATGCATTCAAATATTTGTATATATACATAAATATAGTTTTCTTTTTTGTTTTTTATTTCGTGCATTTATTTGTGAGTGTGTATATATGGGTGATCATGCCAACAATATTCATGTGCAGGTTACTGGAAAACTTGTGGAAGTTGATTCTCTCTTTTATTCCATGGGTACTGAGATTCAGCTATGGTCATCAAACTTTGCAACAAATGCTTTAACTTGCTGTGCTGTTTCCCCAAACCCCATGAATATACTTTCCATCCACCTAACCTAGATGGAAAGTAGCCCATCTCTCCTTGCCTTTGAGTTCTCTTCTTCCCTGGGTTTTTATTTAAGAGCAAGAAATGTAAATTCTTGCCTCAGGTCTAAAATCTGCTTTTTGTCAGTTTTCTGGCCAATGAAATTTACTTAACAATACCAAGGAAGCCCCAGGTTTTATTTTTCAATCTGTGATGTAAAGATTAAGACTAATATGTAAGTATCAAATTAGTGTTCTTTGGCTTTGAATGTTCTATTTTAAATATTGGTGTTTGGGTTGCTGAAAATTAAGTGAGTTTTGGCTTGGAGATAGACAGAACTTCAATTTTTGAATGGCCCTGAACAAGCTTCAGCCGTTTTTGTGCTTATTTACATGATATCATATTCTCACCATTATATCACAGCTATAAAAAATACTGGTAAACGTTGAATGATATCAAAAGTGTTCTGTATCCTACAATATTCAATCTCCAGCCAAGATTTAATCCCTTCTGCAAAACAAAGCTAGCCCATCTCATTAATAAATAGTAAAAATTATATAAAAGGCAAAAAGAACAATACCATCTTAGAGGGATTTGCATATAGGTTGTTGTGTATATAAAAAATATTTAACAAAGTTGCTGGCATGTTGTTAAGAAATCAATTAATGTTAGAATCACAATTAGTAATTAAATTACCTTAGTAAAATGGCCATCTACAGACATTGAGCCCATTATCATCACCCTCCCTCTGGGATCATGTAATTATTAGAGACAATTTGCTGAGTTCTGTTAAGGAGTACAAAGTCATCTGTGTATAGATGGAGGTTATTTTCTGCAGCTGCCTATGCAGTATTAAATATGGCAGGTGCTCCATCCAACTGCCTCCTGCTGCCTAAGTGGTATTTCCTCTCCGTGTGCACTATCCTCACCACTGTAAATATCGCATCACCCCCAGTTCAACTTCAACATATGGAGAAGATTATTGCCTACACAACTGTTTTAAAATTGAGGACCAAGAGGGGCCTTAAGTGCACAGGCAGACACCAGCTCTGCAGAACACTTCAAGGGCAATAAATAGCTGTTTTGGACAACAGAATACTCTCACTTCTTGGAAAAATTAGAGAATTCGTGGACTCCATTCATCCATACTCACTTTCAAAGCTATGGTGTCTCAAGCACCATGTCACTGACAGCTATACCCATGGCAGGGAATTTGAGAACCCTTTTCTTTGGTCACAGCTGACATGCAAATGGCCATTTTTTTTCATCTAAAGGAAAATTCTATTAGCCATGGAAGAACGTTATTCCCCTAAATTGTTTGTTTTCAACTAGTTTCTGTCCAAATAAAGACAAGAGAGCCCTAGGCCTGCCAAGATGGACAGTACAAGATAAGAGAAATATCTCTATATATTTGAATCAACTATTATGAGACAGTCACCAAGAAGTAAATAGTTCAAAATGGTCTGTGTCTTTGTAACTTACCCCACCTCAGTTGACCTGCAAACGTGGGGCTTAAGTAGCCACTGCATTTCAGGGGCAGATAAAAGGTCAAAGGTTAAATTGAAATAGGTAATTTCTAGCAGTGTCTAAGACCATGAGTACTGGAATTTAAAAAAAAATCGTGCTTCCTATGTTGCCATCTCTAAATCACCATCACATATGCTTGAGACACTCAGCTTATACAGAGAAAAGGTTACAGACTGGGTAGGTGACTTTTTGGGACATAGCTCTTGCTCTGCCAACATGAGACCCTGAGTTCAAACCCAAAATACCCACATCAAAAGCCAGGCATAGGTGCTCATACCACTAATTCAAATTTTACATACATGAAGCAGCGTGGAGAAATGTGTATTCTAAGGGCATAATAATGAACTAACCTAGCTCAAAGAATGAGCTCAGCTCCCAATCTAGTCTAGTCTGCCTTGGGGGAAATAGAATGGAGAGTTATAGAAGATAACACCCAGGGTGTTACCTGGCTTACCCATGTTCCCGTTGTGCACACACTCATACACTTAGATACGAGTATCAGAGGGTTATAGGGAGGAAGAGGAGGAGAAGAAGAGGAAAAATGGTAGAAACAGGAAGAGAAGAAAAAAGAAGAGAGAAGGGGAAAGGAGAAGAGTGGAGAGGAAGGGAGAAAAAAGAGAGGAGAGGAGAGGAGAGGAGAGGAGAGGGGAGAGGAGGGGAGGGGAGGGGAGGGGAGAGGAGGGGAGGGGAGAGGAGAGGAAAAGAGAGAGATTTGTTTTCACTTACAGTATTAAGGGTTCCAGTACATGGCTGGATGACCCAGTACTTTGTACCTATAGCAATGTAGTCCATCACTAAAAGAACACATGAATGAGAACTGCTCATATCATGACCAGTGAGCAAAGGGAAATAAGCAAGTCCCCAGGTCCCACAATATCTTTCATATTCACATTTGTAATGACCCAAAGACATCCCACTAGACCCCACCTCTTAATGAGGCTATGCACCCCATCCCAACAACATTACCCTGATGACCAAGCCTTGAACACCTGGGCCTCTGGGGGAAGTTCAGAAGTCAAATCGTGGTCGTTCCTACTCTCGCTTGGATTACTTTAAAGCTAACTGGCCTAGGGAAAAGTTTCCCATTTATTTAAGGAAGAGCTTCCTAGATTAACAATGCAGATGATGATGACAGTTATAACTACGCATAAGTTCTTCTGGGAAGTAAATAATAATAAAGTCTTGGCATGTGAAAGCCAAGAGTAGATGTTAGCTTCTGCTACTCTTAAGGGAGAGGAGTGCCAGGAGATTTCCCTCAGGAAAACGCTGATGAACCTGTTCTGCCGTGCCAAGCCTGTGTTACTAGGTTACCAAGATGGGGAAGCAGCCAGAAGCTAGTCTGATGGCAGCTGCTCCTTTTTGTTGTACAAAATTCCCATTTGCAGGCCTCCCAGAAGCTGTTCTAGAATGAGGCTCATAAAAGATTCATGCATATTCGGCAGTTAGCTCCCTGATAACACTTCTCAGGGGATTGATTAAGGAATTTAATTTAAACCAACAGAACCAGTAGTATGTCTGCTGATCCCACGTGTAACCGTGCAAGGGAACATAAATATACATGCACAGGCTTTAGATAGGCTGTGATTCTTACAATTATCTAGTTCAAAGGAAAGCAACATGATTACCATATGCATGAAGCTGAGAAAGTGAGACTTCTGCTCTTTGTCAGCACTAGGAGGAGCAAAGGTGGTTTTGAAATATGAATGTCTCGGTATTTTCATTTGATGCACTCCAATGCTTGTGTTGAGAAGACAATCAGCAAAATATAAGAAATGTAACTAAATAGAGTATTTTTTTTTCTTCTCAAGTTGTTGTGCTCAGGCAAACCTTAACCAAAAGTAAATGCTAGCTAGCCTAGTCCCTGTGACAGCAGACACAAAGAAATGATTTAATCCCAATAAAGGCTTTCTTATTATAGACTGCCATTACACACTTGAAATAAGAATTATATGTTCTGCTAATTGAATGTCAAACAGCTTTTTCAATAATACCTATCATAGAAATTCAGTATACAAAACAAATAAAAGTAGAATTCTCTGGAAAAGTACAGGCTAGATGCCTATAATTCCAAATTTGTAGGTCCCCAGAAATAGCTTCTGAAATGACCCTCCATCATCCTAGGACCAAGAGGCTATTGATTGCAAACAATGTGTATGATGCATTCTTCTTGATTGTGTATTTTTGCATTATTTTATTTGACCCTTTAAAAATGATGCCAATCCTCCCTTCATCTTGTAGATCAAGAAACTAAGATTCAGAAGATAAATATTTTCCAAGATTACTCATATTATGATTAGTATTAAATCCAAAATTCAAACCCATAAATCAGGATTTTGAACTTTGGCATTATTGCTGTGTACAGCAGAATAATCTCTGCCATGTGAGGACATGCTTAACTGTTCCCTTGCAGCTAGACATCTACCTCATTCATGACTACCAACAGAGTCTCCAGATACAATCTTGTGTCCTGTAGTAGACAGGGAAAATAATATGGTCCTAGTCTGAAACCATCATTCTTTTTTTTATAATAGAAAATAAATTCTTCTGTCATACAATACATCCTGACCACGGTTTCCCTCCCTTGATGAGCTACTCTCCCTCAAAAACAAAAACAAAAACAGGCCTCCAAGAGACAACAGTCAAAAAAAAACAAAAAACAAAAACAAAAACAAAAAAAAACCCTCACATTGAAGCTGAACAAGGCAACCCAATGGTAGGAAAAGAATCCCAAGAGTGGGTAAGTGAGTCAAAGACACACCTGTTTCCACAGTTACAAAAACATCAAGCTAACAACCATAACATATATGCAGAGGACCTAATGTAGACCCCAGCAGGCACCATGATCGCTGCTTTACTCTCTGTGAGCCCATATGTACCCTGCTTAGCTGATTCAGTGGCCCATGTTCTCCTGGTGTCTGCCATCCCCTCTGACATATACAATCTTCCCTTTCCCTCTTCTCTAGAGTTCCTGCATCTCTGAGGGGAGGGGCCTAATGGAGACCTTCAATTTACACTGTCCATGTAAAGTCTCTGTATCTGCTCCCACCTGCTGCTGGGGAAAACCTCTCTGATGACTACTGGGCAAAGCACCTATGAGGATAGCAGAATATCATTGGGAATTATTTCATTGGTTTTTAATTTTTTTTAGACCATCTGTGTTGTTCCTACCCTAGGGCTATTAGCTGTCTAGTCTTTGGTTCCTGCTCATCCAAGCAGGGTTGAGCATGGGATCTCTCTCATGGAGTTGGCCTTTAGTTGAATTAGACATAGAATAGCCACTCCCACATCTTCTGGCCTACCATTGCCCAGAACACTTTGCAGGCAGGACAGAATGGTCAAAGGTTTCTGTGACTGCTTTGGTGTCAGACACTCCATTCTACCACAAGGTCACTTGCTCAACTATGTTCATTACAGCTTTATTTATAATGACCAGAAACTGGAAATCACCTAGATGTCCCCCTACTGAAGAATGAATTTTATGTTTTTTTTTTTTTCCATTTTTTATTAGGTATTTAGCTCATTTACATTTCCAATGCTATACCAAAAGTCCCCCTTACCCACCCACCCCCACTCCCCTACCCACCCACTCCCCCCCTTTGGCCCTGGCGTTCCCCTGTACCGGGGCACACAAAGTCTGCGTGTCCAATGGGCCTCTCTTTCCAGTGATGGCCGACTAGGCCATCTTTTGATACATATGCAGCTAGAGTCAAGAGCTCAGGGGTACTGGTTAGTTCATAATGTTGTTCCACCTATAGGGTTGAAGATCCCTTTAGCTCCTTGGGTACTTTCTCTAGCTCCTCCATTGGGAGCCCTGTGATCCATCCATTAGCTGACTGTGAGCATCCACTTCTGTGTTTGCTAGGCCCCGGCATAGTCTCACAAGAGACAGCTACATCTGGGTCCTTTCGATAAAATCTTGCTAGTATATGCAATGGTGTCAGCGTTTGGATGCTGATTATGGGGTGGATCCCTGGATATGGCAGTCTCTACATGGTCCATCCTTTCATCTCAGCTCCAAACTTTGTTTCTGTAACTCCTTCCATGGGTGTTTTGTTCCCACTTCTAAGGAGGGGCATAGTGTCCACACTTCAGTCTTCATTTTTCTTGAGTTTCATGTGTTTAGGAAATTGTATCTTATATCGTGGGTATCCTAGGTTTTGGGCTAGTATCCACTTATCAGTGAGTACATATTGTGTGAGTTCCTTTGTGATTGTGTTACCTCACTCAGGATGATGCTCTCCAGGTCCATCCATTTGGCTAGGAATTTCATAAATTCATTCTTTTTAATAGCTGAGTAGTACTCCATTGTGTAGATGTACCACATTTTCTGTATCCATTCCTCTGTTGAGGGGCATCTGGGTTCTTTCCAGTTTCTGGCTATTATAAATAAGGCTGCTATGAACATAGTGGAGCATGTGTCCTTCTTACCAGTTGGGGCTTCTTCTGGATATATGCCCAGGAGAGGTATTGCTGGATCTTCCGGTAGTACTATGTCCAATTTTCTGAGGAACCGCCAGACTGATTTCCAGAGTGGTTGTACAAGCCTGCAATCCCACCAACAATGGAGGAGTGTTCCTCTTTCTCCACATCCTCGCCAGCATCTGCTGTCCCCTGAATTTTTGATCTTAGCCATTCTCACTGGTGTGAGGTGGAATCTCAGGGTTGTTTTGATTTGCATTTCCCTGATGATTAAGGATGTTGAACATTTTTTCAGGTGCTTCTCTGCCATTCGGTATTCCTCAGGTGAGAATTCTTTGTTCAGTTCTGAGCCCCATTTTTTAAGGGGGTTATTTGATTTTCTGAGGTCCACCTTCTTGAGTTCTTTATATATGTTGGATATTAGTCCCCTATCTGATTTAGGATAGGTAAA
Source organism: Mus musculus (assembly GCF_000001635.26). Lineage (NCBI taxonomy): Eukaryota > Metazoa > Chordata > Mammalia > Rodentia > Muridae > Mus > Mus musculus. Next base: position 71,980,236 of record NC_000071.6, read on the forward strand.
GATCCTTTCCCAGTCTGTTGGTGGTCTTTTTGTCTTATAGACAGTGTCTTTTGCCTTGCAGAAACTTTGGAGTTTCATTAGGTCCCATTTGTCAATTCTCGATCTTACAGCACAAGCCATTGCTGTTCTGTTCAGGAATTTTTCCCCTGTGCCCATATCTTCAAGGCTTTTCCCCACTTTCTCCTCTATAAGTTTCAGTGTCTCTGGTTTTATGTGAAGTTCCTTGATCCACTTAGATTTGACCTTAGTACAAGGAGATAAGTATGGATCGATTCGCATTCTTCTACATGATAACAACCAGTTGTGCCAGCACCAATTGTTGAAAATGCTGTCTTTCTTCCACTGGATGGTTTTGGCTCCCTTGTCGAAGATCAAGTGACCATAGGTGTGTGGGTTCATTTCTGGGTCTTCAATTCTATTCCATTGGTCCACTTGTCTGTCTCTATACCAGTACCATGCAGTTTTTATCACAATTGCTCTGTAGTAAAGCTTTAGGTCAGGCATGGTGATTCCACCAGAGGTTCTTTTATCCTTGAGAAGAGTTTTTGCTATCCTCGGTTTTTTGTTATTCCAGATGAATTTGCAAATTGCTCCTTCTAATTCGTTGAAGAATTGAGTTGGAATTTTAATGGGGATTGCATTGAATCTGTAGATTGCTTTTGGCAAGATAGCCATTTTTACAATGTTGGTCCTGCCAAGCCATGAGCATGGGAGATCTTTCCATCTTCTGAGATCTTCTTTAATTTCTTTCTTCAGGGACTTGAAGTTTTTATCATACAGATCTTTCACTTCCTTCGTTAGAGTCACGCCGAGATATTTTATATTATTTGTGGCTATTGAGAAGGGTGTTGTTTCCCTAATTTCTTTCTCAGCCTGTTTATTCTTTGTGTAGAGAAAGGCCATTGACTTGTTTGAGTTAATTTTATATCCAGCTACTTCACCGAAGCTGTTTATCAGGTTTAGGAGTTCTCTGTTGGAATTTTTAGGGTCACTTATATATACTATCATATCATCTGCAAAAAGTGATATTTTGACTTCCTCTTTTCCAATTTGTATCCCCTTGATCTCCTTTTGTTGTCGAATTGCTCTGGCTAATACTTCAAGTACTATGTTGAAAAGGTAGGGAGAAAGTGGGCAGCCTTGTCTAGTCCCTGATTTTAGTGGGATTGCTTCCAGCTTCTCTCCATTTACTTTGATGTTGGCTACTGGTTTGCTGTAGATTGCTTTTATCATGTTTAGGTATTGGCCTTGAATTCCTGATCTTTCCAGAACTTTTATCATGAATGGGTGTTGGATCTTGTCAAATGCTTTTTCTGCATCTAACGAGATGATCATGTGGTTTTTGTCTTTGAGTTTGTTTATATAATGGATTACATTGATGGATTTTCGTATATTAAACCATCCCTGCATCCCTGGAATAAAACCTACTTGGTCAGGATGGATGATTGCTTTAATGTGTTCTTGGATTCGGTTAGCGAGAATTTTATTAAGGATTTTTGCATCGATGTTCATAAGAGAAATTGGTCTGAAGTTCTCTATCTTTGTTGGATCTTTCTGTGGTTTAGGTATCAGAGTAATAGTGGCTTCATAAAATGAGTTGGGTAGAATACCTTCTACTTCTATCTTGTGAAAAAGTTTGTGCAGAACTGGAGTTAGATCTTCTTTGAAGGTCTGATAGAACTCTGCACTAAACCCGTCTGGTCCTGGGCTTTTTTTGGCTGGGAGACTATTAATAACTGCTTCTATTTCTTTAGGGGATATGGGACTGTTTAGAAGGTCAACTTGATCCTGATTCAACTTTGGTACCTGGTATCTGTCCAGAAATTTGTCCATTTCGTCCAGGTTTTCCAGTTTTGTTGAGTATAGCCTTTTGTAGAAGGATCTGATGGTGTTTTGGATTTCTTCAGGATCTGTTGTTATGTCTCCCTTTTCATTTCTGATTTTGTTAATTAGGATTTTGTCCCTGTGCCCTTTAGTGAGTCTAGCTAAGGGTTTATCTATCTTGTTGATTTTCTCAAAGAACCAACTCCTCGTTTGGTTAATTCTTTGAATAGTTCTTCTTGTTTCCACTTGGTTGATTTCACCCCTGAGTTTGATTATTTCCTGCCGTCTACTCCTCTTGGGTGAATTTGCTTCCTTTTTTTCTAGAGCTTTTAGATGTGTTGTCAAGCTGCTAGTATGTGCTCTCTCCCGTTTTTTCTTGAAGGCACTCATAGCTATGAGTTTCCCTCTTAGAAATGCTTTCATTGTGTCCCAAAGGTTTGGGTACGTTGTGGCTTCATTTTCATTAAACTCTAAAAAGTCTTTAATTTCTTTCTTTATTCCTTCCTTGACCAAGGTATCATTGAGAAGAGTGTTGTTCAGTTTCCATGTGAATGTTGGCTTTCTGTTATTTATTTTGTTATTGAAGATCAGCCTTAGTGCATGGTGATCTGATAGGATACATGGGACAATTTCAATATTTTTGAATCTGTTGAGGCCTGATTTGTGACCTATTATGTGGTCAATTTTGGAGAAGGTACCATGAGGTGCTGAGAAGAAGGTATATCCTTTTGTTTTAGGGTAAAATGTTCTGTAGATATCTGTCAGATCCATTTGTTTCATCACTTCTGTTAGTTTCAGTGTGTCCCTGTTTAGTTTCTTGTTCCATGATCTGTCCATTGGTGAAAGTGGTGTGTTGAAGTCTCCCACTATTATTGTGTGAGGCGCAATGTGTGCTTTGAGCTTTACTAAAGTTTCTTTAGTGAATGTGGCTGCTCTTGTATTTGGAGCATAGATATTCAGAATTGAGAGTTCCTCTTGGAGGATTTTACCTTTGATGAGAATGAAGTGTCCCTCCTTGTCTTTTTTGATGACTTTGGGTTGGAAGTCAATCTTATCAGATATTAGGATGGCTACTCCTGCTTGTTTCTTCATACCATTTGCTTGGAAAATTGTTTTCCAGCCTTTCATTCTGAGGTAGTGTCTATCTTTTTCTCTGAGATGAGTTTCCTGTAAGCAGCAAAATGTTGGGTCTTGTTTGTGTAGCCAGTTTGTTAGTCTATGTCTTTTTATTGGCGAGTTGAGACCATTGATGTTAAGAGATATTAAGGAAAAGTAATTGTTGCTTCCTGTTATTTTAGTTGTTAAAGGTGGCATTCTGTTCTTGTGGCTGTCTTCTTTTAGGTTTGTTGAGGGATTACCTTCTTGTTTTTTCTAGGGCGTTGTTCCCGTTCTTGTATTGGTTTTTTTCTGTTATTATCCTTTGAAGGGCTGGATTCGTGGAGAGATAATGCGTGAATTTGGTTTTGTCGTGGAATACTTTGGTTTCTCCCTCTATGATAATTGAGAGTTTGGCTGGGTATAGTAGCCTGGGCTGCAGTTTGTGTTCTCTTAGTGTCTGTATAACATCTGTCCAGGCTCTTCTGGCTTTCATAGTCTCTGGTGAAAAATCTGGTGTAATTCTGATAGGCTTGCCTTTATATGTTACTTGACCTTTTTCCCTTACTGCTTTTAGTATTCTATCTTTATTTAGTGCATTTGATGTTCTGATTATTATGTGTCGGGAGGAATTTCTTTTCTGGTCCAGTCTATTTGGAGTTCTGTAGGCTTCTTGTATGTTCATATGCATCTCATTCTTTAGATTTGGGAAGTTTTCTTCAATAATTTTGTTGAAGATGTTTGCTGGACCTTTGAGTTGAAAATCTTCATTCTCATCCACTCCTATTATCCGTACGTTTGGTCTTCTTATTGTGTCCTGGATTTCCTGGATATTTTGAGTTAGGATCTTTTTGCATTTTCCATTTTCTTTGATTGTTGTGCCGATGTTCTCTATGGAATCTTCTGCACCTGAGATTCTCTCTTCCATCTCTTGTATTCTGTTGCTGATGCTCAAATCTATGGTTCCAGATTTCTTTCCTAGGGTTTCTATCTCTAGTGTTGCCTCGCTTTGAGTTTTCTTTATTGTGTCTACTTCCCTTTTTAGGTCTAGTATGGTTTTGTTCATTTCCATCACCTGTTTGTATGTTTTTTCCTCTTTTTCTGTAAGGACTTCTACCTGTTTGATTGTGTTTTCCTGTTTTTCTTTAAGGACTTGTAACTCTTTAGCAGTGTTCTCCTGTATTTCTTTAAGTGATTTATTAAAGTCCTTCTTGATGTCCTCTACCATCATCATGAGATATGCTTTTAAATCTAGGTCTAGGTTCTCAGGTGTGTTGGGGTTCCCTGGACTGGGCGAAGTGGGTGTGCTGGGTTCTGGTGATGGTGAGTGGTCTTGGTTCCTGTTAGTAAGATTCCTCCGTTTACCTTTCGCCATCTGGTAATCTCTGGAGTTAGTAGTTATAGTTGACTCTGTTTAGAGATTGTTCTTCTGGTGATTCTGTTACCGTCTATCAGCAGACCTGGGAGACAGATTCTCTCCTCTGAGTTTCAGTGCTCAGAGCACTCTCTGCTGGCAAGCTCTCTTACAGGGAAGGTGCGCAGATATCTTGTATTTGGACCTCCTCCTGTTCAGACTAATTTCCTAAGTTCGGCGGGTCCCGGACCAAGATGGCGACCGCTGCTGCTGTGGCTTAGGCCGCCTCCCCAGCCGGGTGGGCACCTGTCCTCTGGTCCGGAAGGTGGCCGGCTGTCCCCGGCCCACACAGGGTGCTGCCTCAGCGCCTCTGTGCTTCCGCCTGTTCCAGAAGCTGTCAGGTTCTCTGGCCAGAATGAATTTTAAAAATGGGATACATTTATACATTGGAGTATTAATCCAATGTGTGTGTGGTTTTGTTTGTTTTTTTTTTGTATAGATCAGTTTTTTTTAATTTTATTTTATTTTATTAGGTATTTTTAATGGTATCATTTTCATTGCAGGCAAATGTATGGAATTAGGGAAAAAAAAATCATCCTGAGTAAGGTTATCCAAACCCAGAAAGACAAATAGGGTATTACTCACTTATAAATGGATATTAGCCATTAAGTAAATAATAACCAAGCTACTATCCATAGAAACAGAGAGGTTAGATAAAGAGGAAGGCTCTAGTGGGGATGCATGGATCTCCCTGGGAAGGGGAAATAGAATAGATTTTGAGGGTAGGCTAGAAGATGGGTGGGAATGGAAGTAGGAGATATCAGGTGATGGGGGAAGATTGATGGAGAAAGAGAGTGTGAGAAGAGATGGCTGGAATTTAAAGACATTTGTGGAGCTGTGTGGAAACCTAGTAAAGTGGAAACTTCCTGGAATCTATGCTGGTGATCTTAGTGAAGACTCTTAGGATTGAGAGATACAGAGTCTAAGCTAGCCTTCTCTTAGAGCCAGGCAAGGATCCCAGTCACAGGACTAGGGTGCAGGGTGTCAAGTTGTTTGCTGAGGTGGTCCCATGAAGATCATCCCAGAGTCTGGGTTGAAGCTAGGACAGAGGGTTGCTCTCTGAAAACTGGCAGCAGAACCCCATTACCAAGGACAACATCCACACAGCTTACTGAAAAAGGAGAGGCTGAACACTCTGCCTCTGTGGGTGGTTCATCCCCATGTTCCAGTCTCCTTGGTCATGGGAAGTTACTCTGCAGGTGACTGAAACAAAAATGTGGAAATCATCCTTCTTAACCCAGCATTAATCCTTCTATGATCGTATTTAATGAATTACAAAAGGATATATAACTTGATATTTATGGACCCCAAAAGACTTCATGGTTTTCATTTGACTTCAGTGTGGAAAAGTAACATTGTCACTTTCCCTAAATTTTATTAGAAATATCACATTCATTTATGTGATTAATATAGAGAGCAGACTTCAGTGGTGTTATCTATACTTGTGACTTATGCCAAACAGAAAGCATGGGGATATCAAATTTTATACCTTATTACTATTATTACAGATGATTCAATATGCCACTAACTCTATAACTACTTCAAAATTATGGTTGATATCTGACCCCTTCTGTGATCGTATTTAATGAATTACAAAAGCATATATAATAACTACATTATATTATTAAACTTTTGTTAACTACACTTCAATAAATTATTTTCCATTGTAATCTCTTCTTTGGTATTTTACATCTGTGGGTTTTTCTGAATAGATACCCATAGGTTTCATTGAGTAGAAAAGGGATCTATGATGAAAAAAATTAAGAAGCTCGACTTTAAGTCCCCTTCGTCTTAATGACTATATTTGGAGAAGCAGCTGGTGAAGTTGTTGAACTGCTAAGTCACAGGCTCTGATTTCTACCCACAGTCAGATTTTTAGCTGTGACTTTAACTCAGCTAAAGAACTCTCTACACCAAAACCTTTACTTGCAAAATGAGGTCATGAGCTCAGACCTCATAGGGTTTTCAATATGTTAAGTACTTAGCACCTAGGAAGCATTTAATAACCATAAGTTGTACTACTGCTTTAATGTCATAGAATGTGGCCTTTGTTCAGATGGAATTGTTCAGTGGGTATTTGGCCAGTAGCATTGGCCTTAATAAAGTATAGAAATTGCTGATACATGTGCTGGAGAATAAAAAAAAAAAAAAAGGTCTACAAAGTGAGTTCCAGGACAGCCAGGGCTATACAGAGAAACCCTGTCTCGAAAAACCAAAGGAAAAAAAATGCACACAAGTCTCTCTCTCTCTCTCTCTCTCTCTCTCTCTCTCTCTCTCTCTCCTCATTTTCCATTTGCAGACTAAATATATAAAATTCATTATTTTTGAAGAGGAATTTGAAGCAGTTTTTTGCCACTACATTTGTTCTTAGACACTGTGGGATGTGGGGTTTATTGCAGGGTGCTGTGCTCAGAGGGTGAGAAAGTAATGAAAACAGCAACAAAAGCAAGCTGAGAATTGTTGTACGGGGTGGAGCACCCAGCCTGGGTTTCAGCCTTTCGTCTGCCCCTTGGTACCAATTACTAACAGACACCTGCTGATCTCACATCTCCATCCCCGCTCCATTCTCACTGGAAGGAATCTCTTTTCTCCTGTGATGCCAATTCATGATAAATGCTCACAAAGGCATGACAATTTCAGTTGCCAGACCATCTGGCTACTAGATGTTTCATCATAGATTCTATAGCCAAGAGCTTCATCAGTTGCCCTGTTTCTATGGAAACAGGAGCTGTGGTGATAATTCGTGACTTAGATGAACTGTCTTATAGCTTATAGAGGATAGCCTGTGGGGGTCAGCAAGCACAGGCTGTACTTCGGTGCCTGCAGTCAGGGTGATGGGAGCTATTTGCTTAATTGTATCCTAACCTTCTGAGGTGCTTGGGAAATCAACCAAAGTGTGATCTAAACAAAAGCCACATTTTATTCTATCTTGTCTCTCAGAAATGTATATAGGGATAGGCATTGATCTACCAACAATAATCTATTGAGTATCTAATTATCAGATCACTTTGTGCTTAACTTTTCCAAATAGAGTCCAAATTACTTAGTTCAGTGGGCAAACAAAGTATGGATTAAAGCTACAGCAGTTTATGAGTGAATTGTTCAATTTAGTCAGCTTTATGTCATAGTAAAAAAAAAAACTCAGAAAATCAGTTATATAAGAGAGAACACTTTTTTGTTTGTTTGTTTCAGAAATTTCAGTCCATGGTTACTTGATGCTGTTGCTTTGGGCCTCTGTTAGCAGTAGTATGTCACCAAGTGCTATGGAACAAGAAGCCTTGTTACCCCCATGCAATCCAAGAAACAGAGTGGGGAGGGGCTGGGCTCTCAACAGCCTCTTCAAGGGCATGCCCCCAGTCACTTCACTTCCTCCCCCTAAGTGTCCCCTTTTTTATCCTTCCCACATATCACTATAGACTGCAGACATACCTTCTACTTATGGGCCCTTTAGAGATAATCAAGACTGAAACTAGACCAGTGCAGAAAACCAACTTATTAGGCAGTGACAGCATTTAAAAAATAGAGCACAGGCCATAGCAAAGGGCACTGTAAGTGTTCTTTTAGAGCAGGAAAAGCCATTAACAGGAAAGATCCTCCCTAAATTCTACTCAGTACTCATATTTTGACTCCACTGCGCTGCAGTTCCTAGCAGCAGTGACTTGGAGGACTTGGGGGACTTCTCTGATGCACTAGTTCCTTCTCTCACAACACAGGGACGAGGGTCCGAGTCAGCAATCTAGCCCATCGACCTACCTTAGAATGTTCCAATGTTTCCCATCACCACCAACAAGGACTGCTTCTCTTCTGGAAGTTGATGAACCCCCCATATGTCCTACCTAGCAACACTCAAATGTGTGTGTGTGTGTGTGTGTGTGTGTGTGTGTGTGTGTGTGTGTGTTTATATCTCCTATCTTTTAAGTATTTGACATGCCTAAAACTGCTGATGGGTCATTGGGTAATTTTTTACTGGAGTGTGGAGCCATAAGGCCATAAATGTAAGCACATTCACTAGCACTGAGCGACATAATAAGGAAACCATTCTCTTTGAAACTCTTGGGCATTCATCTCATTAAAAGTTGTATACAGAGGCTGAAGAGATGGCTCAATGGTTTAGAGCACTGATTACTCTTCCAGGGGTCTCTGAGTTCAATTCCCTGCAACCACATGGTGGCTCACAACCATCTGTAATGGGATTCTCTTCTGGTGTGTAAGAAGACAGCTGCAGTGTACTCATATAAATAAAATAAATCTTTTTTTTTTTTTAAAGATTGCTAGTGTATGCAATGGTGTCAGCGTTTGGAGGCTGATTATGGGATGGATCCCCGGGTACGGCAGTCTCTAGATGGTCCATCCTTTCGTCACAGCTCCAAAATTTGTCTCTGTAACTCCTTCCATGGGTGTTTTGTTCCCAATTCTAAGAAGGGGCAAAGTGTCCACACTTTGGTCTTCGTTCTTCTTGAGTTTCATGTGTTTTGCAAATTGTATCTTGTATCTTGGGTATTATAAGTTTCTGGGCTAATATCCACTTGTCAGTCATACACTAGTAAGATTTTGCTGAAAGGATCCAGATATAGCTGTCTGTTGTGAGGCTATGCCGGAGCCTAGCAAATACAGAAGTGGATGCTCACAGTCAGCTCTTAGATGGATCACAGGGCCCCCAATGGAGGAGCTAGAGAAAGTAGCCAAGGAGCTAAAGGGATCTGCAACCCTATAGGTGGAACAACAATATGAACTAACCAGTACCCCCGGAGCTCGTGTCTCTAGCTGCATATGTATCAGAAGATGGCCTAGTCGGCCATCATTGTGAAGAGAGGCCCCTTGGTCTTACAAATTTGATATAACTCAGTACAGGGGTACACCAGAGCCAAGAAGTGGGAGTAGGCGGGTAGAGGAGTGTGGGGGAGGGTCTGGGGGACTTTGGGGATAGCATTGGAAGTGTAAATGAAGAAAATACCTAAGAAAAAATGAAAAATTGCATACATCCTTGATATACATATAATATTTTTTAAATGATTCATGTATAAGGAAGCAAGTAGATGTTATAATCAGATCAAAAGTAATTACAGAAGTATTTTTAAAAATGAAGTACCAAAAAGGGAGCTCTGGTTTGATAACATGAAGGTCTGTGGATTCTGAATACAGAGGCTGATGGGAAAAACAGGGAGACACTTAAGAGAGAACACTCCAGGCTAGAACCAACAGCACGCTCTGTGGCTTAGATTTTTCATGACTATTGGAATTATTTTTGTTTGTTTGTTTGTTTGCTTGCTTGCTTGCTTGCTTGCTTGCTTGCTTGCTTGCTTGCTTGCTTGCTTGCTTGCTTGCTTAGGATCTCTATCTGCATGGCAAAGCCTTAGCACAATAGAATGATAAAATAAAGAAAAAGACCAAGAACGTTCATAAAAGGACAGGTAGAAGATATTAGAAAATTAGAGATGAGACAGGAAATAGACTTTTGTTCTGAAATTAGTGAAATGCAAGTTCATAAAGCATTTTAAAGTTTTAATCAAACTAATCTCTGTGGCTGAATACCAAGCTTCTGTAGGTAAGGGTGAACTTCACTCTTGGGGGAGTTACTAAGGCAATATTGTACATGTGGTAGTTATTGTGTAGGGTACTTTAGAATAATAATAATTTGGAAGAGTTGTGTTCAGTGGGAGGCACAAACTATCAAAGAGCATTTTAAATTGTGCACATTTCTATTCAGGACCCCAGGATCAGAGGATATTGAAATAGACATCTTATCCTGGTGACTCAAAAGTATCAGTTGATCCTGATGTGAGAAGCAGGAAGCGAGACATAATTTCATGACTTTTAGCTTGACTTTATGCTCATGTTAGTTGTCATAAATCATTTGTATTTTTCTACATCAACTGTTGCTGCTGCAAAGGATAAAACCAGAGTCTTATTTTTTTATTAAATTTATTCACCTCTTTTTATTTTGTGACTGTTTTACCTGCATAAATATAGTTGCACCATGGACTAGCTAGGTGCATATGGAGATAAGAAGAGGGTGTCTGATCTCCTGGAAGCAAAATTACAGATGGTTGGGAACCACCATAAGGGACTGTAAAACAAAACTGGATCCTCTGCAAGAGCAGCAACTACTTTTAACCTCTGAGCCATCTCTCCAGCCATGAAAAAAAAGGCAAAGTCTCAACACTTCAGATACAGAGTGAATAAATGTTAAAATCTGGTAAAAATCTAGGTCTAGGTTTTCGGGTGTGTTGGGGTGCCCTGGACTGGGCGAAGTGGGAGTGCTGGGTTCTGATGATGGTGAGTGGTCTTGGTTCCTGTTAGTAAGATTCCTCCGTTTACCTTTCGCCATCTGGTAATCTCTGGAGTTAGTAGTTATAGTTGACTCTGTTTAGAGATTGTTCTTCTGGTGATTCTGTTACCGTCTCTCAGCAGACCTGGGAGACAGATTCTCTCCTCTGAGTTTCAGTGCTCAGAGCAATCTCTGCTGGCAAGCTCTCTTACAGGGAAGGTGCGCAGATATCTTGTTTTTGGACCTCCTCCTGGTCGAAGAAGAAGGCCCAAAACAGGGCCTCTCTCAGAAGCTGTGTTGCTTTGGCAGTTCCCAGAAGCTGTCAGCTTCTGTGGTGCAGACTCTCACCGGGGCCTAGCAAACACAGAAGTGGATGCTCACAGTCAGCTAATGGATGGATCACAGGGCTCCCAATGGAGGAGCTAGAGAAAGTACCCAAGGAGCTAAAGGGATCTGCAACCCTATAGGTGGATCAACATTATGAACTAACCAGTACCCCGGAGCTCTTGACTCTAGCTGCATATGTATCAAAAGATGGCCTAGTCGGCCATCACTGGAAAGAGAGGCCCATTGGACATGCAAACTTTATATGCCCCGTACAGGGGAACGCCAGGGCCAAAAAGGGGGACTGGGCGGGTAGGGGAGTGGGGGTGGGTGGGTATGGGGGACTTTTGGTATAGCATTGGAAATGTAAATGAGCTAAATACCTAATAAAAATGGAAATAAAAAAAATTTGGTAAAAAAAAAAAAAAAAATTCAGCCAAAAATGTAAGAAAACAAATTATCACAATGAAAGTAATCTTTGCTCTAACTTGTTACATACGAACTATGCATAGTATGCTATCCTAATTTTAACTTTAAATATTCAAAGACTAATGATGACAGAAATTGAAAGCTGTGGTTCTCATTGTTGAACAAGATCAAAATGGCTGGTTAGAAAACAATCATAGCTGTGTCTTTGCTTTTGTTAGCCTTCCCAGATAAGATTGAGAGAGAAGGAACTTAAATGGTACACACTCCCTTCATGCACTTTCTGTTCTCAGCACTATGCCGGTTGGTCCCTGCATTCATTGCCCGAGTTATATTCTCTTTTTTTTTAATGTTTTTATTAGGTATTTTCCTCATTTACATTTCCAATGCTATACCAAAAGTCCCCCATACCCTTCCCCCCACTCCCCTACCCACCCACTCCCACTTTTTGGCCCTGGCGTTCCCCTGTACTGGGGCATATAAAGTTTGCAAGTCCAATGGGCCTCTCTTTCCAGTGATGGCCGACTAGGCCATCTTTTGATACATATGCAGCTAGAGACAAGAGCTCTGCGGGTACTGGTTAGTTCATAATGTTGTTCCACCTATAGGGTTGCAGATCCCTTTAGCTCCTTGGCTACTTTCTCTAGCTCCTCCATTGGGAGCCCTGTGATCCATCCAATAGCTGACTGTGAGCATCCACTTCTGTGTTTTCTAGGCCCCGGCATAGTCTCACACTACACAGCTGTATCTGGGTCCTTTCAGCAAAATCTTGCTAGTGTATGCAATGGTGTCAGCGTTTGGAAGCTGATTATGGGATGGATCCCTGGATATGGCAGTCTCTAGATGGTTCATCCTTTCGTCATAGCTCCAAAATTTGTCTCTGTAACTCCTTCCATGGGTGTTTTTTTTCCCAATTCTAAGAAGGGGCAAAGTGTCCACACTTTGGTCTTCATTCTTCTTGAGTTTCATGTGTTTAGCAAATTGTATCTTGTATCTTGGGTATCCTAAGTTTCTGGGCTAATATCCACTTACTAGTGAGTACATATTGTGTGAGTTCCTTTGTGATTGGGTTACCTCACTCAGGATGATGCCCTCCAGGTCCATCCATTTGCCTAGGAATTTCATAAATTCCTTCTCTAAAGCCTACTTCATCAAAGTCTTTCTCCATATCACGTATTCTGCTACTGACCCATCATCTTCTACATCCATGTATGTGTGAGATTTTTAGTGCTGTAGTCACAAATTCCCAGAAACATACTGATGTAAAACAGCACACATTTATATGATCTAGACAGCAAAAAAATCTAACACTGTTTTGGCCCAGTCTTATTGCTTCTGGAGACATGTAGGGAGAGTCAGTTTTCCTGAACTTCCTAAAGGTGATTGGGACATTTTTACTCTTCTTCATGTCATTCAGATCTCTTAGTCAAATGTCTTCTGTTTGTTTTTATTTGGATACACTTTCTCAAACCTATCAAATATAATTTTTGATGAATTAAGAAAACAATGTTTTGGGAAATTTTTGATGAGCCAGCCATAGATTCATTACTGGGGAAGGCTTCTCTCACACTGCTGAAAATGGCAGTCAAAGACTAAGCCCATTATTCTTTCATGACAGGCTTCATCAGTGAAACTGGTTCTGTTTTGCTTCTCTCCTATGAAATGACTTGGCTGCTTTGTTGAGATATGAATATTAGACCTAGTACTCATGGACCCTTAACAACATAACTGTAGCTGCCAACCACTGGCATTCTGGCAGGAGAAGCATGTCCCTGTGACTGCCTGTCACTTAGAAAAGAAAAACCAAGTTTCTGCCCCAGATTCATGGCTTTATAAACTTCAGTTTAAAGTATTTGTTCTAGGACATTTGTTTAAGCATTTTTAACAAAATTTATAATTGTTTTTTATACTCTGCTACATAGGCAAAAGTATTTGCAAATTTTATTTCCTTTCTTCTACTTGAGAACTTATTCCTACCTTTCTCTACAGGGTTTTCATACCATGTATTGCTGAGTTATTGATATTAAATTTATCCAGCATTAATATTTATTTCCTTAAGCAATCCTAAAGTAATTTCCTTACAATATTCCCTTGTAAGGAAGTATTAACCATAGCTAAAGTGCAACAGAATTTAGTACTTCTCCTGGACTCTCATTAGTTCTTTGACCTAAAATACTCCCCAGATTTGACTGTTTAGCACAAAAGAGTTTCCTATTTGAAAAAGATACTCTCAAATGAGAATGTTCCCAATGGCAAAACCAAACTGTAATCCAATAATGATGAAGAGGGATCACGAACTGTAAACATGTACAATCAGGAAGTATGAAACAACATCACTTTATAAGGAGTATCAGATTAAAACACTGATCAGTAGACTCTAGACTTTGGAGACTTAACCTCTCCATGACATACGAACACCAAGCACACACAACATGTGTGAGTAGTGGCTCCTCTTGGAATATCTTCTTGTGGTTTCTAACACGATGGGACTAACTAAAGAGCAAATTATACCCTTGGTCCTGAAGTCAGAGGCTTAATTTAAATAAATAAATGCATACATACATACATACATACAACAGAAGCCAACAATGCAGAGAAACTTTTAGAATGTTCCCAGCACAACATTTTATAGCCAACTACTGTTCAGCGCTGCAGTCATATGAGAACCGTGACTTGCATAAGAACCATTGGTCCTTACTTTTTACATACAATGAAGCTTGTTTTCCCCCAAATTTCATCCTCCTGATAGTCTCATGTTTACTATGCATAGCTTCCCAAGATAAATGTAGCTGAAGTTTTGTTTCTTATCTTTATTTTTATTTTTATTTTTATTTTTATTTTTATTTTTATTTTTATTTTTTTGGTTTTTCGAGGCAAGGTTTCTTTGTGTAGCCCTGGCTGTCCTGGAACTCACTCTATATACCAGGCTGAACTTGAACTCAGAAATCTGCCTGCCTCTGCCTCCCACGTGCTGGGATTAAAGGAGTTTTATTTCTTAAATAGATTTTTTTAAACTAACTGGACACTCAACCAAATGATTTTTTAATCAATTGCTATGTATTTATACAAAGCAACAATGGGTTGCTTCACAACTTATTCACAGTGTCTACTAGCTTATTGTTTAAGATTTATTTCTTTTATTTTATGGGTATGGGCATTTTGTCTGCATGTGTATATATGTGCACCATGTGAATGCCTGTTGCCATAGATAGCTTGAGAATGGAGTTACAGACAGTTGTGAGCTGCTATGTGGGTGCTGGTAATTGAGTCTGGGTCCTCTATAGTTTAGAGGAACAGCCAGTGCTCCCAACTGCTTAGCCATTTTTAGATTTTATCAAAGTATTTACTGTCTACCCATACACTAATGCTTTGCCATTGTCACATACTTCTTTTCAACACCACCCTCCTTCTCCCAGACTGTTCTTCATTCCCCCAGACAATCTTACTTATTACTTTCATGTCATATATATATATATACCACATGATATGCATGTGTGTACCACATATGTGCAATTAATTTTTAAGTTTTATATGAAATCTATTATCCATCAATTAAAGTCTAAAATATTTGTCTTTTATGTCTGGCTTATTTCACTCACCATGATGGTTTCCCTTTGTAACCACTTTCCTACATCTGACATAGTTTAGTTGGTTTTTTTATAGATAAATAAAACTTTAGTGTGCGTGTACAAAGTTTCTTTATCTGTCCATCTGTCAAGGGACACTTAGGATGATTTACTAAGTTTGTTGTTAAAAATAATGCCCCCAAAAAGATAGAGTGCAAGGTTCCCTGTGCTATGTTGACTTCGAGCCCTTTGTGTATAAACCCTGGGACAGTTCACAACTGAAATGTATTTTAGATGTATTTAGCTTCTTGGAAAAGCTTCATAGGACTACCCATAATGGTTGGACTAATTTACATCCCTATTGATGGTATTCAAAGATTTCCTTTCTTCATGTCTTCACCACGACTAATTTAGAATTTCAATGTCACTTAACTTTGCAATCCCCTGTTATCTAAGCATATTTTTTGAGAACTGTTTAATTTGTTAGTCCGTTTATTGATTCGATTATTTGGCTTTGTGGTTTGTGGGTTTCTTTCTTCTTTTTATTTTATTTTTCAGTTCTTTAAATAGTCTGGATTAATCCTAAATCAGTAAGTGTATAGCAATTGTATTGTATAGCTAGCAATAATTTTATCATTTTGTAAACTGTCTTATCACTCTACTTTTATTGTTACTATGCAGAGGCCTTGTAGCCTCATATACAATCTTACTTGTCAGCCTTTTTGTTTTCTTTCCTGACTTGTCTAAGTCATTTTCAAAAAGTCCTTGCCTGTACCTGTATCTCAAAGTATTTTCCTCAGTTTCATATTATCCCAGTCTTTTGTCAATGTCTTGATTCCTTTTGAAAGATTTTTGTATGGAGTAAGTGATAGGTAGTAGATTCCATTCTTTTCCATGAGATATCCCACTGTCTGAACACCACTGTTGAAGAGACAGAGTTTTACCCAATGTATATTTTGTCAAAAGTCAGGCAGTTGTAGCTCCAAAGGTTACTCTCAGGGTCCTCTGTTCTCCATCCATGCATTTCTTTGCTCTTACAGGTATACCATCCTGGTCTTGTTACTATGGCTCTGTGGTAAAAACTAAAATCAGTTGTAATTATGTATTCAGTGTTGTTCTTTTTCTTAGGATTGAATGGGATATTCAGGGTCTTTTGTGTTTCATTTGAATTTTCTTTTAATTTCTGTAAAGAATATCCTTGAGATTTTTATGAGACTTGTGTTGAATCTTTGAAATAGTGGGGTACTTTTGTTATTTTTAGAATAGCATCTACATAGTTGACATGTTATTTTTAAGACCATTTTTCACCCTCTCAGAGCCTAATTTTTTTCTTTACCTCAGCCAATTTATGTTGCTATTCAATGCTAGATGAAAAGAAACATGTCAAAAGTTTTAATCAAAAAAAGTTTTAATCATGAATTAAGTTAAATATAATGATTCAACTTTGTGCTTGAGCTAAGCCACAAATTAACTATGAGCATAAGCCTTTATTATTACTGGGGGGAAAAATGAAACTGGAGATTTTTAAACATATGCCCATCATTTGTCTGGTACCCAGAAATGAATCCTTTTTTTCTTCTGTCCCTTAAATAAACCAACAGATATCACAAAAGAGGCCCTTTTATTCTCAGCTTCTCTTCAACTACATGTTTCTACCTCTAGTCAAAGTCATTCCCTTCCCTTCCAGACTAGTGAGCATGCTAAGTCATCTCTGAAACCTACACAGATGATAGCATAGGAACACCATTGACTACTCTGAATGTGTGTGCATCCTCTTATGGAATCCATTCATTGCAGTTTATTACCATTGATTTTTCAGTTCAATTATTTACATAATATAATTTAAATTCTGCTTATACTTTCCAGGGACAAACCACTGTCCTTAAGGTAAAGTTTATATTTCTGCCAAACAATGTTTTCCCTATGTGTCTGTCTTCTCTCCAGTCTTCTCTTGGCATGCCCCCATGCTCAAACCTTACCAACATAGCCCAAGCTCCCAATCAGGTATGTGTTGTCTCCGACTGCAGTTGTTTGAAAAAGTAAAAATATGGCATATACAGAATAAGCAAGCCACTAGCTTATGTTATAAAGATAAAATGCATAGAATAGCAAAGTATAGATAATGAATAAATACATATCTTTGAAAATGAAAGTAGAATTCATAAAGTGGACTCAGTTTATGTAAAGAAATGATAGTATGTGTGAAATTCAAAGAAGAAGCAGATAGAAAATGTCTGACTAGACAAGCCAGAGTTATCACTTATAACCAGAAAGGAATAGGGAGGCCAGCATGTTGATCACTCACCAAGAGTGGTGATCTCTCCAATCTTGACCACCCATAAGCAAATACCAAGGACTCACACTCAAGATGACTTGAGAACAATAAATAAAACTCATGGTTGCTGCAGGACTAACTGTGGTTAGACAAAATTTCCCTTGCTTCTTTTCCTTCGTATCATTGATCTTCTGTGAGACACCTCATTCAAAGTTCAGGTTTGCCCATTATAATCATATAAACAATAGAGATGTATGAAAAGAAGAGTGATGGAGAGAGAAGAGAAGGGGATGGATAAAGGCACAGGGAGGGAGGAAGAGAAGAGGGAGGGAAAGAGAGGGAGGGAGGAAAAGACTGTATGTCTTAGAATTTATGAATAAGAGTCTCATAATGTAATTGGCTACACACCTTTCCATTTCTTTTCACTATGTTTTAAAGTAACTTAATACTTTGTCTAATGTACGTAGTTCAGTTTGATCTATGAACCTTACTATAACTAGCTCATTATCTCTGGGCAGTTTGCATGTTACTCTCTGTGGAAGCTGTCATAGCAGAAAGGTAATTTCTCCTATGATTCTAACTGTATCATATCCTTATCTGTGTCCCTACAGGCATAACATTTCCTTACAATATCCTTCACCACAGATTTCCAGCAAATGAATACTTATTTCTTAGAAGCCAAAGCATGCTGGTTATATGTCAAAAGCCTTCCCTTGTCGATTCTGTTTCACCACTGTGCTTTGTGTTAGGCAGCTTTTCACACAGATCTCAATGATCTCCAATCTCTGATAATTTCATCACTTTATAACTTTCCTTTGGCATAACTGGACCTAGTGGCCCAATGCAAAAGGATAGGGGAAAAACAATACAATCTCATAACTAAAATTGTGTTTTTAAAAAGACTAACTTCATTTCTTACTATTTCTGATTAAAGCTAGCTGAGAGGTGTTTCACAGTCAGGATTCTTTTAACAAACAACTGAGAAGGCACAAGAGAGACACAGACAACCTGAATTCATTAGCATGTGAGGAACTGAATCCTGTATAAACCCATGTGAGTTATCTCAGGGGTTTTCCCTCCTTATTCAAGCCTTCAGGTAAAACTAGAGTCCTGCCAACAGCATGATTATAAGCTGATTAAACATCTTGAGAAAAATGCATCAAAATACACCAAGCCAATATTCCTGCCCATATAATTGTGTAGACGTCAGATGTTGCTTTATGCTATGGATTTTGGTAGGTGTAACTGTTCCAGTAAAATGTTAATAGTTATGTATTCTCTATACACACAACTTTCTTAGCACTTCTGACTTTTCTCATTCACATTAAAGACAAAGAATCTATGTTAGTTCTTCTCTCTAAGGGCCTTACATCCATTTGAACATGTTAGGACCATGACTGTAATCGTTATTCAAAATCTCCTTGTGGTAAATAATTTAATCAAAATCGATAATAGCAAACATTTACTGAACCCTTGCCTGTCCAAGCAATGATTTCCCTGCTTTGTAGATACTATTCAAGCTAATACTAACACTTGAGTCCTACAATAAAACCGAGCCATAAAGACAAAAGTCATGGGTCTAAGGTCAACAGTTGATGGAATCGGACAATGAATACAGCAGTCTACAATGAAGTCTCCTTCTAGCCACATTAAAATTATATCCAACTTCTGTACAACGCATGATTTTCTTTTAATTTACACATATTTACTAGTAGATGGCTTGTGTAAAGGAAAGTGATTAATAAACATCAGATAAAAACCAGCATCACACATTATTTTTCTGGATGACTTTCTTTTATTCCTTCTGAGCCAAGGAGACTTGCACGTTGGCAACAGAAGAATTCGTTGAGTCTTCCCTCAGGATCCATTATCATCTGTGATGATGTGAAACAGAACCATCAGTCCACAGAGACCCTTTCAATTCCCTGTGCTGTCTGAGTGAAAACTACAGACTGGAGCATTTTCAAGAGCCTTTATTACTGCCAATTTTTGTTGCCATTTTAAACCTATTATTTTAAATGAGCTCACTCAGAAAAAAAAAAGTGTGTTATCTCCTTGAAATAAGATCCGTTAATACACAGCAATCTCATTGAATCACAGCTACAGTGGAACCTGGAGTGGTGCTAATCACAAATGAAGATTGTTCGGGGGTTGGAGAAATGTCATGGACTTTAATAAACCCAGAGATGTGAGCAGCTGTGTCTTTTGTCCTTAATCCTTGACCAGCATTCCCAGGAGATTAAACTTTAACACAGAATAGGTTAATGCTTTTCTTATTTGGTATGTGAAACTAAGGCAAACTAGGTGTTTGGTCACACAACATGTGTGCTATTTTTATGAGCTTAACTTGATCAAATAAGAGTTAACGGTTAAAATTAAAGAGGTATAGTAAGTGAACAATTAAAAGCCAAGTATGGGGCTTGCAAGATGGCTCGATAGGTAAGAGCACTGGCTGCTTTTCCAAGGGACCTGGGTCTGATTCCCATCACTCATTTGGCAGCTCCGACCCATCTGTAACTCCAGTTTCAGGAGATTCGGTACCCTCTTCTGGATTCTGCAGACACTAGACATGCACTTTGTACACATGCACTTGACATACATGCAGGCAAAACACTTAAACATATGAAATAAAAGATAAAATTAAATTAAAACTAAGAAAGCTCAAGTGTGTTGTGAAAGAGAGTTTAATCGGCTTGATTTCCTCTCCACTAAGACTGAGTCAATGAACAAAGTTTGTTAACTTAAAAGGGTAAGTTGCAGTTCATCGCATATAGGCACAGAGACTTGAGCAAAACAGAAAACTGGCCACCTGAGGAGAGAACACAAATTTTCATTGTCTGGAATCTGAGATTCAGAAATGACTTCTGAGGTCATAAGATTTTTTTTTTATTATTATTTATTTTAACCCAACGAGTCTAGTTAATTTTCTTCATATTATTTTAATAGATTAAAAAAACACACACACACAAGAATGAGGTTGTAGCAAGCCAGGTGCTACAGTTGCATTGGTTGAGAAGAACAGCACCAGGTATCATTCGGTCATTAGGCACTTGAGTCTTACATCCCAGCTACTACTCATGTGAAATAGAAAAATGATTGGACTTGGTTTCTTTGTTCTCTTGGTGGTATAAAGGAATCTGAAGAAGCCTGCCATATTAGGTCAGGGTGACTTAGGGCTGTAATCTCATGCTTCATGTTTCCCAGATGTTGAAACTTCACTCTTATGACACTTCACATCCTTTCTGAAATCACAAGATGAAAACAAAGGAAGATCCTACCATGTTCTCAATCATTTCTAACATAGGACTTTTTATAACACAGAAACTAAAACTTTGTTATATATTGTATTGCCCAGAAGTAATGAATTGCTTAATTAAAATAAAGAATAGCAAAGGCTGGTGTTGGAGAGATAGCTTTAGAGTTGAGAGCACCAGTTGCCCTGCCCTTGAGGAAGACACTGGTGGGATTCCCAGCACCCATGTGACAGCTCAAAACCTTCTGTAGCTTCAGTCACAGGAAATATAAACTCTTTTCTGGCCTCTATGGGCATCAGGCACACATGTATTTCATTTACAAACATGCACCCCAAACTCCAATACACATAAATTAAAAATAATAAAGTTTTTGTAGAATGGTGGCAAAGATGGCAGATTCTATTGAAGGTGTGACTCATCCACTTCCCTGGTCTCAGGAGTAGACTCAGCTTGCAGCATCTGGTCTAGAGATACAGTGAGGAACCTACAAGGCTGTCTGTCCCCTGACCCCATAGAACATGAGGATATAACTGAAACTTACTATTCTCTTGAAGGTGCTAGAATCAAGCTAATAAGTTACATTATGAAAACTAACTTTACTTTTAAACTGCTTGACTCCTGTAAGGAATTACTGGAAACTGATCTGACAGTATTGTACATTGTCACTCCATTTCTTCAAAACAGTGATCGATATAAGAAAAGACCAGAGAACTGTTTTGTGAGACTTTTGTCCAGTGCTTTCTTTGAGTTTGAATGTTATCATTGAAAACCAGGTCACTGACAAATCTCCATGAGCCTCCTACCAAGGTGACAGCTTTAGTTCATTTGTGCTGCTATTACCCAGTACCTCAGGCTTAGGAAAGTCTAAATAGCTGAAATTTGTTGGTTTGTGGTTCTGAGAGCGGGAAAGATCAAGACCCAAAACCAGAATCTAGAAAGGACATTTTTGTACCCTCATCCATAGCAGTAAGGAAATGTGAAAGAAGAGAGGGAGGAAGGAGGTGATATGCTGACCATGCCTGTATCTGTTTTTATCATTTTACAATTTTTATGAATTTTAAATTTTTCATGCAATGTATTTTGCTCATATTCTTTCCTTTCTCCAGCTTCTCCTAGATACTGGCCCCTCCCTACCATCCAACTTCATTTAGTGGCCCCCCAGAAGGAAACTTCATCAAAACAACAACAAAAAACTGCATACAATATGTAAGAGTACACTTTCTGGCCAGTTACACCTAAGCATGTCACCTGGAGTGTAGCTGATATGCCCAGGGACACACTCTATTAGATAAAACAGATTTTCCCCCCTCTAACAGAAGGTATAAAATGTAAATAGCTCTTTGGTTATGGGGTGTGATTTGATGTCTACTTCCTCTTCTCCCTGCGGGGATTTTATTTGGCTTGGCCTTGAGAAGGTCTTCTGTGAGTTGATCTGTGTATTTCCCTGTCTAATCTGGAAGATACTGTTTCCTTGGAGTCATCCAACATCTCTGGCTCTTATAATCTACTGCCTCCTCTTCTACATAGACTCATGAGACTCATGAACCTTTAAGGAAGGAGTTTGATGAAGACATCATATTTTGAACTCATTCCTCCAAAATCTCTCTCTGCACATTGCCCTTTTGTGGGTCTTTATGTTGGTTACCATTTACTGCAAGAAGTTTCTCTAGTGAGAGGTGAGCAATGCTCTGGTTTATGAGAAGAGCGGTACTTCCTTATCAGTTATTTTATTGCTGAATAACTAGTAATGGGTTTGCAGAATAATAGTAGTGGGTTTTCCCTCCAGGACTCATGTGTTTCATTTATAATACCCATGGGTTGGGTAGCTAGCAGGAGACCAGTAGGGAGAAGGAGACTTCCCAAGGAAGAGAAGATAGAACATAGGATTATGAAAGGATAGAAGGTAAACTAGAATCATAACATTAAGTGGGAAGGCAAGGCAGGTGAGAGATCAGGATATAGGAAGGAATGGATGACTAACACTAAAGGCCTTTTGAAAAGCATATGGAAAATTACTACCATAGAAGCCTCCTAAAATATATACATATAAATAATTTAAATGATGGTTACATGTAATGAATGAGATATCCTTTTATGGAAGCCCATTCCCATGGAGAAGGAATTGATCTCTCCAGGGGGCACATCCCTCACATGATCTAATCATCCAATTTAATACTGCTATAATGACAGTTAAGTTTTAATATGACTTTAGAAAGTTCAAATACTCAAATAATGATACTCTCTGAGATATATATATTAATAGTTTACATATACAAGTTAAATTGAGGGCAGGGCAAACCTATGTTCAGACTTGAATATATATATATATATATATTGTATATATATATATTGTATATATATATATATATATACATACATACATAATTTAGGTGCATACTCACATAAAAATGATAAAGAATCTTGAGATAATTAACTGTGATGAAAAACACAGGAAAAGTTATAAAGGGAAGGGGCAGGAGTGATATATATAGAATGCTGATATAGCTTGGAATTCTCAAAATAGAAAATCGTGTGTGTGTGTGTGTGTGTGTGTGTGTGTGTGTGTGTGTGTGTGTGTAGTCATGGGTGCCAGACTTTGTTGTTGGGATTTGGGAGATTTTTCTTTAATAATTAAAATCATGATAAAATCAAAACAAAGAACAGAACATAAAATTATTCTGACAAAAGACAGAGTTCGGGAGTCTACTAAAGGGGCTCAGCAATTAAGAATACTTACAGTTCTTCCTGAGGTCTCAAGTTGGAGCCCCAAAGCAAATTGGACAGCTCACAGCTCCTGAAACTCCAACTGTGGGGTGTCCCAAAGCCCTAGTCTGCCTTTCATAGGAGCACACGCACAGTATATACTTGTACATATAGATTCATATACCCATAAATAAAAATAAATTAAAATGTAAAAATGCTTAAAAATAAAAGAGACAGAATTGTTACCAACTGAAAATCATACAGGAATCAAAAATAATTTTTCACAGAGGAAGATGAAATTAACCAGGAAATCCAGTAAGCACACATCAAGAAGAGGTCAGCTTTATAAACTGGAGTGTGCCTCTTATCTTACTATATGAGATGGGCTTTATAAATCAAGGCAAAGTTCACTTCCAAGTTTGCCACTGATGATCTTTTTCCCCATATTTTACCATGCTGGGAATTTCCAGGCCTTTTTGCCATCATCCTACAGCCATCCACCCTTTTGGCTCTCTTTTCTTTGAAACACTCTTTCATCAAGGTCCTTGGGCTGGACTCTCTCCAGAGTAGCTAAGAAATGCAAACCTGTGCTTGCCAAGCCTGCCTTGACCTTTTACCTTCTAGAAGCACATGCAAGTCACGTGATGCCACAGCTTCTCCAGAAGTCAATACCGTTTTCATAGCTACGTCAGAGCATTTCACCAGCAATGGATTCATCAGTGCTCACTTACATCAGTAACTGCACAGAAAAACAGCTTTGACTTTTCATTTACAAGAGGCATGTATGTTAATAAATTTGAGGAGTATAAATGAGTCAAGAGGTTAAGTATTATGAGGAGCACAGCTTTGGGCAAAATTTCTTTTCTTGCACAATAAAGACATGTTCATACAGTTATTTCTTTTTAGACTGTTGCTCCTAAGGTAGTTTCAGCCAACCCCACTAACCAGGACAAGCAACTTAAATCTCAGAAAGAAAATGAAGGGATGGAATATGAAAAGCATTAGTGCAAGTGTCCTCAGGTGACCAATAGAGCCTAGAACATGCCTGATGCAAGGTTTCTACATCTGCCTATATTCATGAACTTTCAAAGATATAAAATAAAAGCAAATACACGCATTAACATGCCCCAGAACTATAACCACTTCAAAGCATAAAAACAAGAAGATGTACCCTACTTTGCTTCTCTGTTGCTGTGATAAAGTTCTGATCAAATGCAACTGGGAACAGTTTACTTCACCTTTTGGGCTATCATTCACCATCAAGGCAAGCCAAGGGCAGGAGCCCAAGGCAAAGGCCTAAAAGAAAAACCAGTGGGGGACGCTGCTTACTGGCTTGCTTCCAGGTTCAAGCTTAATAACCTTCCTTATACATTTCCCACTTGCCTGCCTAGGGCACCCAGAGTGGACACAACCTTTTCACGTCAATTAGCAATCAAGAAAATGTTGCTCATACACGTGAACACGCCTCCCTCTGTTGGAGGGAATTCTTCCATTGAGTCAAATTGACATATAAATCTAACTATAAAAGTACCCAATGTTTAAGTTTTCCATTTTACTCAGAAAGCATTTAGGTGCCCAAAGACTATCTACTAATTAACACATTTTAATATTAATTCAGATTTTAATTTCAATATCATGAGAAACAACCTTAAACTGATATATTATTTTTAAAAAGTGCTGGTAAAGCAAAAAGTAAAAACAATTAACCCAATTTATTTTAAAATACATTTTCATTATTTTAAATATGCTATATTAAAGTTAGAATATTTGATTCATAAGGCCACACAACTCAAGGGAAACAAGGCATAAGAGCATGTATTTTGCATTAATACTAATAAATAAAAATACAAATGTTTCATGGTAGACTAATTTTTAATTATATTCATAATTAAACATTTATCTTAATTGAAGTTACATCTTTAACTTTGTTAGCTTGTATACAAGAGATGATTTTTTTAAGTAGAGAGAAACTAAAGTATTCTAGAATTTTTCCTTATTTTGGAGAACTTATGAATAGGTAATTTATGTGTTTATTTATCTCCTTAAACTAATCAAGACCAAGTTCCCTTACACCAAGAGGCCTTATGATCTAATCTATTAATGCTCCCGGATAACAGGAGGCAAAGGCTTTTCCAAACTACAGATATGAAACCACTAAAGTGCTTATAAATGCAGATTTACTCTTCACCACAGATTTTCAAGAGGAAACACAAAAACACAAAAGTTCACTGCCCAGATGTCAAACGGCCACGTTCCATTCCATGGGGCATAATTGTTTCGCACTCAAAATGGAAAACTAGACAAAACAAACAAGACATACAACAGACCCTGCTGTCTTTTACCCAGCCGAGTATAGAATTCTGCCCCTGCGATCCATTAACCTATTTACATAAGTCATTAAATGGTCAGACCATGAAACCAAATTTCCAATCTCTGTTGACGCCAATAAATACCTTAGTGACTGTTTGCAAACCAGAAACAAAAACAAAACAAAACAAATAACTGCTGGAGGATAATGTTAGAACCAACAATGTCATAATCTACTGCTGCTTGAATATCTTCTCAGAGAAGCAATATAGGACATACCTGGTTTCACACGTCCCATGAGATACACAGTTTTTTATTATTGAAAATTGTATACGTTGGTGCAATGTGTTTTGGTCAAATCCACCCCCATTCCTTCACCTCCAATTCTTCCCCTATCTATAGTTTTCCCTCCCAACTTCATCTGCTTTTTTTTAAACCCATTGAGTTCACTTAATACTTCCTGTTTGTGCATAGTTGTAAGATCAACCACCAGCCACTGGAGTAGGAAAGCGACCCTGAAGAAAGCTGACTCTCCTTCCCCTAGCAGCCATTGATTGCTGATAACTACTCAGATAGAGGGTAAGACCCCATGATCCTCCCACCCCTGCTTCCATTCTGGGATAAGATATGCATTCTGACAATAGGTCTTACCAGGATCTGTTAGCTAACTCCATAGAATAAAAGGGTGCCTCAAAAACTGTTGTAACAACTACATTTTGAAAAAACAGGACAAATAATTTAACTAAGTGCTTAATTAGTGAGACAATAAGTGAGATCCAGTTAAGGGTGCCCAGGTCATAAAAACAATAGGTAAATAAAGACAAAGTGGGCAAGCTAGGCAGGGCTCACAGGACAGCTAATAACTGCCACTGTGGGTTTATAGGAAAGCCCTGCTTACCATCAGTCCATCATTTTCTACAACATGCAGGACTTCAGAGTAGCTCATAAGCAATGAGAGATCAATGTGGCTTAACCACTGGACAGGTACTAGAAATGTTTTCAAATCATTTCAAAATTTCAGACAATTGTCTTCGTGAATGGAGAGGTTAGAAAGTCAAAGACAATAAGGAGGGGTGTTTTAAAACTAGATCTTCCTATGGGTCCCCTAATAGCTGGAGCAGTGGCTGTCTCTGACTCTGTTGCCTTCCACTGGCTCCCCTTCCCCTAACTGGACTGCCTGGTTGGGCCCCAGTATAGAGGATGGGCTTAGACCTTCTGTGAAGGGATGTCCCAGGGCAGGATGTTGCCAAAAGGGGGCTTCCCCTTCTCTGAGGAGAAGAGGAGGGAGCAATGCAGGGAGGGATTTGTAGGGGTGCGACTGTTGAGGAAAGGAGTGAAAGGAGGGGGGCCACAATAGGAATTTAAATAATTAGATAGATAGATGGATGGGTGGATAGATAGATAGATAGATAGATAGATAGATAGATAGATAGATAGATAGATAGAAAATAGATGATGGACAGACAGACAGGCAGATGAAACTAGATCTGGGCCTTCAAGGCAGAACAAGGCCGAGCACAGAAGCACAGCTCCTGGCCACAGTGTTTGCCCCTCTGACTATACACAGTTTTCCCTATGACCCAACAGTAATAGCCCACAGAGAGGCATGCAGCAGTGGAAGGTGCCCACCATGGCACCTTGGCACGCATGCTTCTTCTAACTGCAGGAGTAAATGTAGCCTTTACATTTCTTTACAAAAGAAAACAATTTATTTGTAGAAAATTCGACTGTAAAATTCAGGAAATGACTTTAAAAGAGTGTATTATTCATGTTTACTCCCTTCAGAAATATTTTCCATTTATATGAGTGATAAGTTCTAATTATTTTTAAATCCTCCATTTATCATAATATTGCTGATATTTAATAGGTAGCAATTTAATACAGCATGTTTGTATATTTAACTATACTTTTAAATATATTTAAAAATATGATTAAAATATAAATATACACTATCTGGACAGTTTGCTATACTCGCAAATGTTTTGGCTAATTCGCCTGGATGTTGCATCTTATATAAATTTACATTTGATTGGAGGTCTTATGATGACATTGACTCAAGCAAATTCTTGGCTGTGGAAATTATCCAACTGCCAGTAATCTGTGTTTGTTTATTTAACCAATGCATTCAATATGATTTTTAGTAAGAAATTTAATCAGTGACAAACATGGATCTTTACTCTAAATTTGTTTTCCAAACAATGTTGGCATAATTTTTTAAATGCAGACAGCACATTGGTCTGTTCCTGTCTTCTGAGAAATCATGATTTCAGTATTTCCTTAAGTTCCTGTTAATTCTATTATGTCTATACATCCATTTTAAAACAGACACTGGGCAGACATTTGGTAAATGAGTTTTTATGAGGTCATCTGCCATGTAACACTTGCCATTTATTCAAGCAACGGTCATACCAGAAAACAAATAGTCAAACAAAGACATGTGAAATTGTAAACTGTGATGAAAAATATTAGGGAAGGCATGTCTGTGCCAAACACCAGTGCCCAATTAAGGGAATAGAATTTTTGACTGATAATATATTTTAGAACATTAGTATCATTATCATTATTAAATACCGGTTAGTGTAAATCCATGTAAGAGAGAGAAAAAGTTTAGTTATAGCTATTCTAAATAAAATTCAGGAAGGCAACCCTGCCCAGTTCAAAATGACATGTAATATGAGGCTGAAAGTAAGAATTATTCAAAGATTTTTCTCTTGATATGAGGACATCAAATTTGAGTGTATTAAAGAGATTGAATTGCATTAGCATGTGCCTCTATTTGCTTTCACTTTCTTGGAAGGAACAATGGCTGGGAAGATGGTCAGGGTGAAGAGGGAGTAGAGAACTAAAAGAAAATAGAAAAGAAAAGGCAAGCTGGAGGGAAGGAAAAAGGGTGGTGCAGGATGGGGAAAGGAATGAATACAGAAAAGGAGAAAGAACTCAGAAATCATTACAACTCCATCTCCATTTATATCAACCCATCTCTTCTCCCTCCTCCTCCCTCCCTCCCCAGCTCAACATTTCAGCAAGTTTTATTTTACTACCTGTTTCTTAGGGGATATATGATAGTGGGGTTTTTTTAACAAATTTTCCATAAATATTGCTCTCTGCAAACATCCTTTCTAGTTTGGGGTCTTGTTGGCTTTTCTACACAAAGTTGTATGACATTTATCTTAGGTAGCAGGAGTTTACCAGTTGTTATTACATTATGAACATGATTGGAGGCTGCAGAGAGACATCAGCAGCTAACGTGACTTGCAGCTTCCTCAGAGGACATGTGTTCATTTCTTACCACCCACCTGGGGTTGAAGAATGACCATTCACACCAATCCAGTTCCAAGAGAGACAACACCTTCTTCTGAATTTCATAACACATGTACACAGCTACCATGTTCACAAATACGCACACACATACACACACACACACACAAACACATACACAACACAAACTTACCCCCATATGCATGCACACAAATACACATACCACATGCACACACACACACATCCACGTACAATTTTTAAAAACGAGAAAAAAGTTTGTCTTAGTTCTTTGTATACTAATGAGCAAGTAGCTATAAATAAAATGTCCAGGTCAAAACACAACTTTTGTCAAAATGCTTACTACAACAAGAGCACTCCTGTATTTTTCTCTTCACCATTGTATGATGTCTAAATTCCCCCCAAAGGAATATAAATATCCATTATTATCACACATTAATTTGGTGGTTGGAAATAGTCTTTAATTTGTTTAATTTATAATTTCTTCATTATAGGAAAGAATATAACCTCCAATTTCAAAATAATAATTAATGCTATCGAACCCTTCCAGAATTTACCTAATTAACATCGGCTTTATAAAAGTTAATTTAAAAAACTAATTTTATTTTGCAGCTCTCATAATGTGCCCATCATAACAATTTGTGTTTAACAAGAGCAAAGCAAAGAAACATGAAAATGGGTTGGAGAAACATATGGGATGGAGGAAGACAGGAGATTCTCAGGAGACAGAGGATGGATAATCTAGCAGGCAACAAAACTTTCATATCATTAGATGATCATCTTATTTATGAGTTTCAGTGGTATAAAGATGTGCCATAATTTACAAAAGTCATATTTTTATTAAAATGCCATTTATCCATCTTTAAACTGATAAATGTGAAAGGCAACTAAACATGTGATGTAATATACATTGTGTTCCATCCCAAACATAGTGGTCCTGACATAGTGATGAAAATGTTCATGATACTAAAACTTAAAGGAAAGAATAGAGGTTCATAAAACATGTTCCTGAATATATAGAATGCCCATAAATTGGAGGGCAAAATGGGTGGAAATTTACTCCAGGGCTCATACATGTTATGCCATCTCCTAATTTCAGGATTTCTTCCATTATTGCTTATTTAATGGAAAGTACTAATGTGCCAAAGCTGCTCTTTTTCATAGTTGCAGGAATTTTTCAAGTGTGTGATTTTCTTCCTTGTGTTTATTTTTACTCTGTTTTCTGCCTCTGTAAAACAGCTCTGTCTAGATAAGGCAGTATCTTAAATGCTTGGTGACTCCTGCATCATATCTCTCTCCCTAGAGAATACTATTTTAGGATGACTGATCACTTCTTAGCAAACACGTCAAGCCTTGGTTCGGGGAAAAAAAAAAAAAAGAAAGGAAAAACAGTACAGGCAATATAGCAGTTTTACACATAAGCCCTACACTAACAGCTCTGAAGAAAGACTGGGTTATTTGTCCTGCCTCTTAATTCTTGCTCCTTTTGTAAATGATCCTAGAAATAGCTTGGGATAATACTTATTGATTCTATACCCACAGCATCCTCTTGAAGTTCACATTTTCTTTAGAATTAGTGTCACTTTTACTTCAATATCTAGGTCCCTCTCCATTACTTATAGCTTTCTATTGTGCAATTTACTCATAATATATCTAGGACAGATATTTATAAGAACTAAAATGGTAAGAAGAAGGTGCTCTGGTTGGGTGGAGGTAGATTTGATTCCTCCTACCTCCTGAGGTATAATTTAACAAAGTGGTTAAAAGCTAATATTAAACATTATAGGAAATATATATGACTCAGGAAAAATTGGGTCAGATACCCATGGTAACACATGATCAGTGCTGGCTCTGTGCCCTTACCAGGAGTCCATTTGATCACTGTTGCTCTGTCACTTTTTCTCTGCACACCCCACCCCCACACTGATTTGTGAACTGCTTTTCATATTTGCAAAATGGTCCATGAATCACTCTGGCCCAACAGAATTGAATAATAATGATCCCATTTAAACAACATTTGGGATACAGATAATTGTCTGAAAA
Organism: Mus musculus; assembly: GCF_000001635.26. NCBI lineage: Eukaryota > Metazoa > Chordata > Mammalia > Rodentia > Muridae > Mus > Mus musculus. The sequence goes on from NC_000071.6 coordinate 72,011,011, forward strand.
TGACTGCCTGGGATTGCACAGAAAGGAGTCATTAGCATTCAACACCAAGTCTACAAAACAGAGAGAGACAAGTAGCCTGAGATCAAGAAGTTAAAAACTAATGGTTTGAGATAAAGACCCAATTTCATGATTCTGGTTATAGATGTATAGACTTTCCAGCACCATCGTTGAAGAGACTACCTCTTGAAGATTGTATTCTCAGTCCTGTGTCAGACTCAACTGACTCCACACAAATGGGTTCAGTTTTAGAATGCTTATTCTTTGGTATTAGTCTGCAGGTCTGGTTCTATTGTAGTAAGATGCAGTTTAACTACCTGCACCTTGTAGCACAATCTGAAAAAGAACTGTGGTACCTCTCATTTTGTTGCATTTACTCATGGCTGTGTTGGCTAAGTAACGTTTGTGATTTGATAAATATTGGATTGTTTCTTCTCTTGGTAATAGTAAATAATAGTGTGTTGTGCCTTTTCAATAGCAGTGTGAAAATAAATGCCAAGTGCTCTCACCAGAAAAACACATAAATAAAAGATAAGCACTGAGATGACAGATATGTTAATTAGCTTGATTTAATTATTACACATTGAACTCATCACATTATTCTGCAAACATCTACATCTGTAACTGGCTAATTTATCATTTAAAAATAGATATTAGGGCTCTAACATGCCCAGGATCATAGGATCAGAGGTGAGGAGGACACACCATCTCTCCCAGCTCTGGGAGTAACTGGGACCAGCAGGACCCAGGCACACAGGAACTCCTCTAGACCAGTGGCACAAGTTCCTTCAGGTCTGTCTGGGCCGGTGCCCTGAGCAAACCTTGCACACAAACTCCACAGCCAGTCCCAAAACACCCAGAGGAAGTTCCACTCCCTGGTGCTCTAACATGCCCAAGATCACAGGATTCCAGGAGCTTGGTCACACCAGGATCTCAGAGTCCTAGTGACAGGTTGACTCGAAGGAGTTCTGACACACCCAGAATCTCAGGATCACAGAGACAGCTTGACTCTGAGGAGTTCTGACACAACCAGGATGACAGGAAGGATGAGCTCCAGTCAGATATAACCAGGGAAGGTAGCACTAGAGATAACCAGATGGTGGGAGGCAAGCATAAGAACATAAGCAACAGAAACTGAGGTTACTTGACATCATCAGAACCCAATTCTCCTACCATAGCAAGTCCTAGATAAGCGAGATTCAGATCTAAAATCGCATCTCATGATCATGATAGAAGGCTTTAAGAAGAACATAAATAACTCTCTTAAAGAAATACAAGAGAACACACGTAAACACCTAAAAACCCTTAAAGAGGAAACACAAAAGAATTATAGGAAAACACAATCAAGCAGGTGAAGGAAACGAACAAAACCATCCAGGATCTAAAAGTGGAACTAGAAACAATAAAGAAATCACAAAGGGAGACAATCCTGGAGTTAGAAAACCTAGGAAAGAGATCAGGAGTCATAGATGCAAGCATCACCAACAGAATACAAGACATAGAAGAGAGAATCTCAGGGGCAGAAGATACCATTAGAAAACATTGACACAATAGTGAAAGAAAATGGAAAAAGCAAAAAGCTCCTAACCCAAACCATCCAAGAAATCCAGGACACAATGAGAAGACCAAACCTAAGGATAATAGGTATAAAAGAGAGTGATGATCCCAACTTAAATGGCCAGTAAATATCTTCAACAAAATTATAGAAGAAAACTTCCCTAACCTAAAGAAAGAAAAGCTCATGAACATACAAGAAACCTACAGAACTCAAACTAGACTGGACCAGAAAAGAAATTCCTCCCATCACATAATAATCCAAACACCAAATGCACTAAACAAAGAAAGAATATTAAAAGCAGTAAGGGAAAAAGGTCAAGTATCATATAAAGGCAGGCCTATCAGAATTACACCAGACTTCTCACCAGAGACTATAAACACTAGAAGATACTGGGCAGATGTCATACAGACCCTAAGAGAACACAATTGCCCAGGCTACTGTACCCTCAAAACTCTCAATTACCATAGAAAGAGAACACAATATATTCCATGACAAAACCAAATATACACAATATCTTTCCACAAATCCAGCCCTACAAAGGATAATAGATGGAAAACACCAACACAAGGAGTGACACTACACCCTAGAAAAGGCAAGAAAGTAATCCTTCAATAAACCCACACCAACATAATTCCACCTCAAACAACAAACAGGCAGTAACAATCACCTTTCCTTAATATCTCTTAATATGAAAATTAATATTACCAACATACACTAATTGATTGAAATTCAAAAATATGAGGAATTAGACATTTGTTGACTGTCATCCAGTGGTCTCTCTAATTTGGAATTGGAGAAATAGGTCCAATATTATACAATCCATATACACTTTCTGCTTTTTGTACATGACAGTGACTTACTGTGTGCCACATAATGGTCTTGAAATCATGCTTCTCCTATCTCAGCCTCTTTATTAGTAGGATTGTTTCTTTGATATTTTTACACTATACTATGGTTTTCAGAACAGCTTACATATTTCAAAATTATTTATACAGCCTAAAGAAATGTAGACAATTATTTTGGGAGGTGGATTGTTAGATAACAACAAAGAGTGAAACTGAATGTTTTGCTTGATATTTATAATAATTTTATCAAATTTGGAGAAGAGGACCTTATAAGTTACTCTTTTCCTGAGATGAATGCTTTTCAAAATCATCACAGTTAATGAACCAAAATCTTACCTCATCTAATGTCTGTGCCACCCTCCAAGCAGAACCATTGTTCATTGAAACAGTTGATGAATGACTTCATGGATAGACCATCTTAACACACACACCATTTCTTAAATGAATGCAACCTGTTCCCGGTGGGTTGAGAATGATGACAATCACTCAAGTCAAATAGCTTTGACCATAGCAGGAAATATGTGTCCAAATAACCATGCCTACAATTCACTCCTTGGTGCAGCAGAACTGTCAACTCTTAGCTTAGCTACTATAGAGGTAAAATCCTTTGGTGATGTGAGGGACATTGAAGTACAGCCTTATTACAATGAACTCTAATGTCTAAATTTTATTCTTTTTTTTCCTTTTTTTTTTTAATTAGGTATTTTCCTCGTTTACATTTTCAATGCTATCCCAAAGGTCCCCCATACCCATCCCCCCAATCCCCTACCCACCCACTACCCCTTTTTGGCCCTGGCGTTCCCATGTACTGGGGCATATAAAGTTTGCAAGTCCAATGGGCCTCTCTTTGCAGTGATAGCCGACTAGGCCATCTTTTGATACATATGCAGCTAGAGTTAAGAGCTCCGGGGTACTGGTTAGTTCATAATGTTGTTCCACCTATAGGGTTGCAGATCTCTTTAGCTCCTTGAGTACTTTCTCTAGCTCCTCCATTGGGGGCCCTGTGATCCATCCAATAGCTGACTGTGAGCATCCACTTCTGTGTTTGCTAGGCACCGGCATAGTCTCACAAGAAAGAGCTATATCTGGGTCCTTTCAGCAAAATCTTGTTAGTGTATTAAATTTTATTCTTATTTTGGGTTTGTATCACAGTAAGAGCCAAGATTTTAAAGCTCTACTAAAAACAAAACAAACAAACAAACAGAAGAGTGCACTTTGTATATTTCGATTAAATTATGTTCCTGTGTTCTCATCAAAAGCAAAAACTGCCAACGGGTTGAGTATTGAGGACTTTCACAGTAAGTTCTCCACAATATATTTTTTCCAGGAAGAAATAATCATGAAAATCCACCAGCAAGATTTGTCCTATTTTTAGAAACTTGGAGCACTAAATTTCGACATATATACAAGACAGGTTAATAGCTTTGATTGAGAGAGTCTTAAAAGTTGTCAAAGGATCAGACTAGGCAACATGGAAAGTGGTTTTGGTTTGGTTTGGTTTTTTTTGCCTATCTTGCAATATGTTTTATACAAGTAAATGTGAATTTAATGTGGTTAGTGTTATAGGAAATTCAATTGTTGTAATAAATAAGAATTAAATATTCTTAATGATAGAAGGAAAGAAAGAAAGAAAGAAAGAAAGAAAGAAAGAAAGAAAGAAAGAAAGAGAGAGAGAGAGAGAGAGAGAGAGAGAAAGGAAGGAAGAAAGGTAGGAAAGGAGGGAGGGAGGGAGGGAGGAAGTCAGTATGAACAGTAATAAGAACAATGCACTTTGGAGAAACTGCTCTGGCAGCAGGGAGATGCTCCTCTAGATCTCAATGAATACTTCCTTTCATAAATAAGAAAGATAATAAATCAAACCTAATTAAAAAAATAGATATTAGCTCCTTCAAAGTCTACATTTTGGTTGGCCCAGATTTACTCTTTGACCTGATGATACTTGCCCACTTCAGCCCCTTGTCCCATCCCATCTTTATCTCCTTGAAATTCTGCCTCTAGGTATGGACCCAGGGGTCAATGTCTCCCCAGATCTTACCTATCATCCCTTTCAGCCATTCTTTCAATACCATCTCTTTCTTTGTCACTTCTTGTGGACTTGTAGAGCTGATCTCTACCAGGTACCCTACAGGAGCCACAATGACTCAATTTTATAAAGTCCATAGCTGCCCTACTTTTCTAGGATCCAGAGGATCCACAGCAACCAAACAACAGAACACCCAAGGCAACAAATAGAGACCAGATGTCTAGAACAGGAATCACTTCAAACATTGTAATTCTATATGCCTACATCCCAGAGCAAAACCACACACATATACAACCATGACCATATCTTTTTCAGAGGTCAGCAATCCTATTGTAATAGTTCCTGAAAAAAAGGAATTTAGCTGAAGTGCCAGGCAAGAACTTCAAAATACAAATTATGAATGTTTCAAAGACCTTAAAGAATATATTAGTTGTCTAAATAAAGAATGTGAAAGCACAAATAGTTGACTGAAATAAGAAAAATAATTCAAGACATGAAAATAGAACTTAACAAAGATATAGAATCACTTTTAAAAAAACTTAAATTAAACTGGGATTGAAAAACTAAGGTTATCAAAACAAAAAACTAAGAGATAAGCCTCCCCAACAGATCAAAAGACATGGGAGAGAGAATTAGGGATCTTGAAGACAAAGCAGAAATAATGGACAGTTCAATCAAAGAAAATTTAAAAATCCAAACACAAAACATCTAAAAATCTGGGGCGTTATGAAATACCAAATATATTAATAATAAGGATAGATGAATGAGAAGATATCCAGGTAAAAGGTACAGATATATTTTTAATAAAAATTATAGAAGAAAAAATATCCACTTGAAATAAAGAGCACAAAAGGCATACAAAAACACCAAATAGAACCAGAAAGCATACTTCCCACAACACATAATAATAAAAAACACCAAATGTATAGAACAAAGAAAAAATAATAAAAACTGTTAAAGAAAAATATCAAGCCACATATAAAGATAAGACCACTAAAATAACACTGAATGTTTCAATGAAGACTCTGAGCCAAAACAACTGGACGGATATTCTACAAATAAAGACTGCAGATACAAACCTAGACTACTATACCTAGCAAAACTATCAATCACAATCTACCAAGAAAGAAAAACATTTCACAATAAAAAACAACATAAGCAATTTCTGTACACTAAATAGATGCACTGAAGCCACATAAAGGAAATCTTCAGTCTGAAGAGAAGGTTAACAATATAATAAAGAGAACACAAGGAATAAATAATCCCAGAACAGAAAATTAAAAGATATGGGGAAAACCTGAACCACATCAACAAAATAACAGGCATCAATAAGTAGTTCTTATTCATAATTCTCAATGTTATTGATGGTTTCAATTTTCCCAATAGAAAGACACAAAGGCTAAAGGTTGGAACTGAAAACAATATCCGTCTTTCTGCTGCAAACAAGAAGTATATCTCATCATCAAGAGCCTAGGGTTATTAACTGGTCATCAACTATGGAAATCAGTGTTGAGGTTACTCAAAATGCTGAAAATGGTCTACCACAAGATCTAGCTACACCCCTCTTGTAAATATATCTAAAGGACTACCTCTTACTATAAAAGTGCTTGCTTATTCATGTGTGTTGCTGCCCTATTCATAATAGCCAGGAATTAGAAACATCTAAAATGTTCATTAACTGACAAAACATAATGAAAAAGTGACACATTTACACAAGGGAATATTATTCAACTTGTAAGAAAACTGATATTTTCAAATAAATGGATGGAGCTAGAAACACTCATCCTAAATAAAGTAGTGCAGACACAGGCAAATAGCACATGTTTTCTCTCAAATGTAGATGTTATCCCTTGAGCTTTAGATATGTGTATTTCAAACAATAATCATAGGGGTTAGGTAGCTAGGAACGGACAGGGGGTGGGAAGAGAGCATATCTCAAGGAAGAGAAAATAGAATTAGCAGAGGGGCATAGAGTCTTCCAAAAAGGAGGAAATAGAACATAGTGTTATAAAGAGATAAATGGGACACTACAATAGAAGATGGAATAGAGGACTATGGGAGGGGATTTTGAAAACCCATATGGAAACTTGCTCTAGTAAAAGTTTACTAAAACCACAGAGCTCTTGTCTCTAGCTGCATATGCATCAAAAGATGGCCTAGTCGGCCATCACTGCAAAGAGAGGCCCATTGGACTTGCCAACTTTAGATGCCCCAGTACAGGGGAACGCCAGGGCCAAAAAGGGGGAGTGGGTGGGTAGGGGATTGGGGGGTGGATATGGGGGACCTTTGGGATAGCATTGAAAATGTAAACGAGGAAAATACTTAATAAAAAAAATTTTTTTTAAGTTTACTAAAATGTGCATATCTGTGAAAAAAATTTAAATGGACTTAACATATAATGGAGAAAAGAAATCATTGGCTAAAAGAGTCCCATAGACACCACACACATGCACGTGTGCATGCACACACAAACACACACACACACACACACACACACACATCTCAGGATATTGCCAAGGCTATTGGTTGTTCTCCACACCTGACAGCAGGGCCCTTTCACTCAGAACAACACATACTTCTGCTATTGAACATAGTGAAATTGAGCCTATGCCCAACCAGTGGGTTTACCCCTACTGACTTGTGTTTATTGTTCTAGAAGGTGTGTTGGACCCTACTGGAGGGGAAAAGTAATCACCTCTATCACCCAGACATAAACCCTGAAACCTACAACAGAGAAATGCCTACAAGGTATACTGGTACACTCGTGGCACAAACATTATGGGAGTAACCAACCACTTTTTGCCTGGTTCTAAGATCCATTCTATGAGATGGAACCCATAGCTGACATGGCTAAAGTAACCAAAGCATGAGACTAGAAAAAACCATACATGAGCCCTAGAAGAAAACCTACTACTATTATTCTACAAAAGAAACTTAGCTATTAAATGGCTCCAGTGCCATAGTGTTGTCATATCAGTGTCTTACTCAACCCTCATCAGAGAAGCTTCTTCCAGAAGTAGATGGTACTTAACACAGAGACTGACAACTGGACACTGTGACAGAGAACGAGGAACTTTTAAGCAGTCAGTCCTAAATGGAATGTGCTATTAAATCCCCTCCCCCAGGGCTCATGAATCGATATGGAAGAGGGGGCAAGAAGAATGGATGAGTCGAAGGTGGTAGATGACTCCGACAGTTCCTTCCAGATACAACAGTAGGGTGCACATATGAACTTACAGACACTGTTACAGCACACAAGACTTGCATGAGTTCTAAAAAGACAAAACCCCTTTATAAAAGGGGAAATAAAGATTAAATCCCACCACTAGCCAAGAAGCTATTTGAAACTAATACCTGTAAAGAAAGAGAAAATTAGTTTTCTCCTATGGAGTGTCACTGGGTATATTTCCATACCTAGGAGTATTTGGTCAACAGAAAAGAGATTTCACATGATATTTTTGGTTATCTTGTTCTGTTTTTTGTTTGTTTGTTTGTTTGTTTGTTTGTCACTTTTGTTTTACTTCTTTATTATTTATTATCTTATTTATTGTATTTATTTTTGTTTGTTTTGATCTTTAATTTTGAGGTTTTTCTTTCATGTTGCATTTTTTGAGAAAGCATGAAATTCAATGTATAAGGAAATGAGAATCTGGGAGTATTTGATGGAGAGGAAAGAATATGATCAAAATATATCGCATATATGACGTTTAATATAAAAAGAAACTAAAGAATAAACAAACTAAGAGTAAAACTAGGAATATATATATGTGTGTGTGTGTGTGTGTGTGTATTAATTATGAAAGTAACACATCTAAGACATACATGTATCAGCTTCCCAGCGGCTTGCTAAAGGAAATACCTCTGAGACCTGCGTTATCGTAACCGTTGTTGAAATTACTTTGCAGAAACCCTGAAGATTGTAATTCCCAAAAAACTAAAGCAAAAGGCCCGTCTGTGGGACTGTGATAGGCAGCCTATTTTGGTTGAATGGGGCTTGCTCCAGCAACCCAGTAGAAATCTCAACAAGGGATGGAAAAGCAAGCCACATTCCCAGGGTCAGGTGCCTGACACCACAGAGCCCCCAACTCCATGATTCTGGGACTATAAGTCAGGCAGACAATGTCCCAAGCTTCTGGCATTCTGGCTAGACTCCACAGCCTGGTAACCTCCTCCCCGCAGTTACCTGATGGCCCAGCCCACTATAAAGAAGCTGTCTTTCTCTCTGCCTTTCTACAACAAAGCTCTAAAACCATAGCCTGTCTCTGCTTATCAAGGCCTGCCGAGCTTGAACAATGGGATAGGATTTCCCCTAACAAGCCAGACAGGACCAAGGATTCTCACCTGCGTGGGAACCACACAGTGCCTCCCTCTCTCCCTTCCCTTTCCTCCCTTGGCCCTGGCTGACGAGCAGCCCCTGGGAGCCCCCATTTGTTCTCAGCTCCTCTGTGGCATCCAGCTTGGGATGTTGGAGACCAGAACCTGTTATCTAGGACTGCCCCTTATTCACCCCCAAGCAAGCTGGGATTCCGTGGCTTCACACAGCCAGACACCCACCCGGGCCACATAGAAAACATGCAACAGTCCTTCCACGTCTGCCTGCCCAAAGCACCAGAACTCTGGCAGGATACAGGTTTTCTCCCACTCCCTTTATCCCCCCGCACCCATCCATTTATTACTAGAGCATATAGATAACTGATGGATAATAAAAATAGGATACTAGAAGCTAGGGAGATAGCTCAGTCATTGCTTACTATCCAAGCATGAGAACCTAAGTTTGGTCCCCAAGATTCAAAGAAGTCTGATGTGGTGGTGTGTGCTTATAATTCAAGCATGAAGGAAGTGGAGATAAGTGGGTCTCGGCCAAGCTGTCACCCAGCCATCCTGCTGTGGGGTAAGCTCCAAGGCAAATGAAAGACCTCGTCTCATACAAAGAAAGGTAGACAATATCTGAGAAATAACATCCTAGGTTGATTTCTGAATTCCATATATACATGCCTACATACACACAGATCAACTACATGTTCACCTACACAAATTTATATACATAAGCATTTACACACATATGCACACAAACACATATACACAATCACACACAAAATAAAAGGCAATCGTTTCTGCCCTCATATTGTGTCTGTCCTCTTTGTCACCTCAATCTTTGAGTCATACTGTACTCAATTCTGCATATAGTTGTCAATCATTTCAGAAATGATTGCCCAAAATTGCAATATAGGATTAGTTTGGGCCATTGCCCACAGGACCAAATATGTATGTGTTCTACTCTGCCCTTGTATTTCCCATCAATTCCAGCATTGAAACTCCTTCAGGCTTGTCAAGTTCTGGGTACAGATTATGCCAGCTACAAATCATCAATTGCCGAAAGGAACTAACCACATATTGTCCACCAAGCAATGCCAAGAAGCTTGTGCACAGGAAGAAAAACACCTTCCAAAATTGTGCCATGACCCATGAACAACTACCAAATTTTAGCCCAGGGTAGAAAAATCATGAGAAGTCCAACATGCCTCTTGTCAAGTGAATACACTGGTCACCTCTAGATAGTACTGGCTTTGAGTTTAGCTAGGGTCACCAACCCCCCAAAAAAGAGCCTTGCCTGTCCTAAATATGTGGCTATGTCTCCTTGCAACTGCTTCTATGCCCTAAGACCCCACAAAATATTATCACTAATAGTGTTTTGAAGGAAAACTAAAAATAATGTCAGCATAAATATATGGTTGGGTGTTTTTAACTGCTGTACCCATATTAACATATTCCAGATTCATGATAGGTCCTCTTACCTTTGACAATAGTCAGACAGAAAATACCTCAAATTCCTGCTCCTTAGGTAAATGCTAAAATTATAATAAACTTCAGATTTTAAGTGCATTTCCCTGCTATGGCAGAAATTTTAATGCTCCAAATGTTCTCTCCTTAGACTCATCTACGCTAAAAAAAAAAAAAAAAAAAAAAAAATCTAGAGAGTCTAGCTTGCCTGAATCTGAATATCCATACAACCACTTATAGACCCTGAGCTTGGAGCATTTCTACATCCTATGTGGTATCGGTTTCCTTAGTTTTGAAATAGGGACTAATATAAGAAGAAAACTAAGTCATTCGCCTATGGTAGTCAAAATGTTGCTTTTCCCTGGGATGCCATGTAATTCTCTATCATTGAAAGTAGATTACATCGATTTTACAAATGGACCCAATGGAAACATGGGGGTCCTTAAAGAGCAAAGCAGAGTATGAGAGATTGAGGAGACATGAGAAGACAGGGGGAGTTGGAGTTAATTTGCATTGAAGGTGGAAGAAAGGCTGCATGAGCCAAGGAATGCAAAGGGCCCTTGGAAGATGGAAAGGACCAGGAAACCGATTTTCCCTCATGGCCTCTAGAGCAGTCATGCTCTGATTTCAGGATTGGTTTTTAAACTTATGTGGAAACCTAGTTCAGGGTGAAATTCCTGGAATCTATGAGGGTGATCTTAGTGAAGGCTTCTAGTAGTGGGAGATACAGAACCTTAATGGGCCATCTTCTGGAACAAGCAAGACTTTCAGTGGTGGGACATCAACCCAGCCACAAAACCTTCGACCTACAATTTGTCATGCCTGCAAGCTGTGCTAGGGCAAAGATTAGCATAGAACTTGTTTGTGGGAGTGGACAACCAATGGCTGAAAAAAATTAAATATGTATTACTTTCATGTGTTTTTTGTATGTGTTTGGGAGGAATTATGTGGTGTGTGTGTGAACAAACCAGTGAGTGTCACAGTGTATATGTGGATATCAGAGGACATACATCTTTGGAGAGTTGATTCTCTTCTTCTATCATAAGTTTCAGAAATCAAACTTGGATTTCAGGCTTGCTCAGAAAACACTCTTAACAGTCAAGCCATTTCATCAGCCCTGATTTCATGATGGCTGACTTCCAGAACTTTAAAATAAATTTGTATCATTTTCAGCCACTAACTAAATGGCTATTTGTCATGGTAGTGATGGGAAATAACCCAACAACAGGTTACAATGCTCAGTACAGTGCTTAGCACGTACTATCCTAACCGTATGATATTACCTAAACCATACTGACTCTATAGGTCTAGGAGGTAACAGTGGGTTAAACTGACACTCTCCTATCTGTATCTGAGCTTAATATCTTCCCCTAGAGTGCCAAAGCTGTCTAAAGGACCTGTGTGGTTTCTCCAACTCCAGTGTGGAAACACAGAAGGCCTGCTCTCAATGAACTGGCTTAGTCAAGAATAACTGTCTTATTAGATAATAGTTGCAGGAGACAGTCCCATTAATACTGTCACAATATGAAGTTTAATCCTAACAACATAGCAATCTTATCACTACTCTTCCCAAACAACCTCACAGTCATGTGTTCCCGTGAAGCTACTTGTGGGCTGACACTGGATAGAGTTTTGTCAGCATCAAGAACCATGCCAGTCTCAGACATTAGAAATGATTTGCAGTTCCAGTGGTGCCTAAGGTCGATGGCTGTGCAGCTTAAACCTTAATGAATAGAAACTACGGCAGCAGCATTCCTGCCCTGGGACCACAGTTTTAACAGCCCACTGCCGTTTCTGACCTAACCTTCAAAATGTCAATAAATTAGATTATAATGTAAGCTGTTCTAAATGTCTTTGAAAGAACAGATGAATGCTCTGCTATCATGAAGCCACCTCTGGGAAATTTGTCTTTAGAAGAATGGTTAGTTAATGCTGTTGCCTGTAGCTGGCTTTTCCCTATTGTTCTTTGATTCACTGTCTGCCAATGATAGTATTTCCACACTCAAAAAGGATGAATACCTTCAGTGCAGAACACTAGAAACAGAATCTTTAAAAGAAACAAGGCAACTTTGAAGCCCTTAATCAATCCAGTTCTGGGATCTTTGATACCTTTAATGCCATGAAGTGTTCATATGATCATCTTGCTTCGTTCAGAGCGAGTACATTGCCAGAAGGGTGTGAATTAATTGTAGTAGTGGTTCACTGCTTCCAGCCATCCTATTAGACAAGAAAGAGAAATGGAGATGGAGGGAGCAATCATTCTTAGAGATGTTCACAGGAGTCTCTCACCCAAAGACACAAGAGCCAAATAGTTCTGCCTGGGGACATCTCTCTTTTTGTTGATGGTCTTCTGGATTTCTGCTGAGCAATGTTTCCCTGTGCCAATTGCTCATACTCTGAGTATTATATCTAGAAATGCCAAATTCTTAGCATCAAAGTTAAACCTTCCACTGTATATGTTTCTCCAGACAAAAGCCTCAATATGTGAGCACCTGCTTGGATCAGATCCCTGTTTGAGTTCCAGTGTTCTTTCTCTTTGCCAAGACCCTGATGAGTATCTGTGGACCATATTAGCATTTTTGTGGCTTTCCTCCAACTCCTATTAAATAATTTTGAGACATTCTCCACCAAGTCCAAGTTGGGCTCGTGAAATCCTTCAGGGAGTTTGAGAATTAGAAGATAGGAGGTGGTTTTATGTCAGGGAATTCCAGGAGCTACCCTTCCTGCAGGTTCATGGGTTGCTTCCCTTGCTGAATTCCCTTAATCATTTCTTTTTACATCACAGTGGGATATGTGAGGAGAAGCAGCCAAGGAACCCAAACAATAAGAGTACAAATCAGAGCCTAGGTCAAGCCTTAGTACAATATGTGGTCATGAAATCAATTTTATGTCTTCTGACAAGTATCGATGAATGAAATAATCATACCAGATATAGTCAATTCCGTAACTCTTTGCAAAATTTGGAGTTTTCATCAGCAGCCCTGAAACACAATACAACATTTTGTAGACTGAGCAGGTTGTATTTATGTATATAGGAACACGTATACATATATATCCAGGCATGTAGCAACAATTAATGAATAAAGGAGCCATGGATTTGAACGAAAGCAAGAAGGGGTATATGGGAGGGATTGGAGGGAGGGAATGGGAAGGGAAGGGGTGCAATCATATTACAACTTCAAAAAATAAAGACAAAAAAGGTACTAAGAGAGATTCAGGATCCAAGTCCTTATCATGTATTATCCTTGCTTTCAATGTGTGTTCTCTTTTTAAAATGTATTACATGTAAGCTTACAAGGTGACGTAATACTGACAACTGTGTTTTATTTTTTCACTACTTATATTGCATGGATGGAAGTTTCCTACAAGATTTCATTTTATTAAAGGTTTCATCCATGGAGAAATGTTCAGAAGCACTCAGTCACAGAGATTCTTGACCTCAGCAATGGTATTTTTGAACAGGTGACAGTTTTTGCTGTGCTGGAAAGCTGTCCAGTCATTATGAGATGCTTAGCAGAAACACCGGCCTCCATTAAACTTGAATCTAGTATCAAATTTCAGTCTAAACACAATAATCAAAAATGTCTTAAGACATTGCCAAATGTCCCTGGTGGGATGAAATCCTACCTGGAAAAAAAAAGCCATCATTTCTGAGTTATGGAGTATGGGAAGAATATGAGAAATTCCCATTGTGTGTTTACACCTTGACCAATTTTTTTCCTAAGCAGCTGTGTAAGAATACAATAAATGGAGAATTTTAACAAGTGTTTTAGTACTTATTGTGCAACTTTACTTAAAGTGACACAGATCCAACATCTGTGTGTAGGAAGTGATTTTATATGAATACAATATAGTTTTCATTTGAACTTTGTATATTGAGGTTGCATATAGTAATTCATTTTGTTAAATTTTTCAGAAGATCTATATTTTATCTATATGTACAGTTTGTATAAATTATGTGCCCCAACAAAGCTTTGACCAGTAATTACCTCCACATGTTATGGTGGTCCCCTAATATTGTAATGAGACAGAAACCTCCTGTTATCTGGTGGTAACAGTATGTTTACTTATAGCCCACCATCACAGTGAGCTTTACAATTATTTATAGAAATGCAGGTATATAAAAAAAACCATACTCTGCTGATGGCCATTAAATAGCTGTGCATCTATAATGCTACCCATCATTATTTTAGAAGATTCTCCTTTAAGTCATAAATGTAAGCTTACTGTAAAACAAAATGCACTGTTACAACCCTGAAAGTTTCATATGTTTTGTGTTTCTCACTCTCTAACTACAACTGGGCTAGCCCAAGTGAAAAACCTATACCACCTATACCACCTATACCACTTATACCATCTATACTACCAGCTTTGTGCAATGACAGTCTATAATATTCATTCATCACAAATAATGAATCTCTCAGAATGTGCCCTGATGTTAAGTGAAACACACCTTTGTGTTGTATATGCACAGATATGTAAATACAAATATATAATGTTGGATGTTGGTATATATTTCTATGTTTTCTATTATAACTGATTTTATACTATATATGTATATGTGTATGTATATATATATATATATATATATATATATATATATATACACATACTTTTGTACTATATGTGGCATATGTGTGTGTATACTAAATTTTTTATTATAGCAAATCCAGAACATCTTCATCTACAAAATCTACAAAGCTAAACAATAGGAAACAACATAAATGCCTACCAGTGAAAGATTAAGAAAATAAATAATGTCATTTCCTTACAAATGAATGTGTAATAGCCAAAGGTTTCCTTTGTAAGAATGGCTTATTATTTACTGATATAGAAACTTTGTGGGTTAGACTACTATGGAAGAGACTTTCCCTTACTAAAACAATTAGCTGTTTTGCTGCTTGCAAAGAATTCTTCATATTAATATTAATTTTCCCTGGTTTACTTTTTATTACTAATAACAAAAAAACACTAGCTAGCACATACCTACTAAGGGATATTTATAACATAAAAGAAACTTAAGAGTTAAATTTTGGTGTTTTGAGCTATTTAAATCATCCTTACACTTTGTAGAGGACTGTGTCTTTAAGAAAGTTTTTTTTTTAATTCCAAAGTAGTATTATGAAGAATAGAGTATCCATTTGAATTTCTGTTACTCTCAGACTCTACATTCCAGGAAAACAGCCTAAGGGAAAAATCCAGGAATGAGGGAAGTCCAGACAGGACATCTAGAATGAGAGTCCTAGAATTTACCACCAACACCTAAGGTTGATGGAACCCAAAAGGGTGATGTAAGCTTGAACACCAGGACAGGGTTTTCTTACTCTTTACACAAAACCTGTTGAGTGTGAATGTGTCAGAGTTTGGGAAATGACTCTGAGAATCCATTGGGGTTGTGAGGTACCTTAAGACATAAGAGGTTGACTTCATTGCTTCTGTTTTATTGGGCTGCATGGGAAGAAAGGTTGATCTTTGATGCATAGCAAAACTTCTTCCTATTCACAAATTCAGCAGACACTGATAATATTTTGTCGGGATTTGAGTGAATATAAGAAGTGGTGTGACATGCAACAAGTGTCTAGAGAGTAACTTCTATATGAGGAACATCTGTTAAGTACAAAAGTCTGAGAAAATAATTACATACACATTGAATCTTTTCATCCACACAATACTCCTGGGTAGAAGAATGCTTGGTTTATGAGGGCACTAAGCCTAATGGAGCTCATTTAGCCAACCCTAGGTCACGTCATTAACAAGTATAAAAGTAAAAGTCAACCCAAACTACAAGGTTTTTGACAGCTTTACCATGATGCCTTTGGCAGGTAACTGTTGTATAGGATGAATTAATCACATTAATAATAGATATAATAAAATACTAGCAAATTCAACTGCACACTAAAAAAAAAAAAATTTCATGAGGAACAAGTAGGATTTATTCCAGAATAAGAGAGTTGTTGAGCATATACAAATCAAAATGTAGAATAAGTCATCAAGAGGATGAAGGACAAAAGATATGATCTTCCCAAAAGATGCAGGGAAAGTTGTATACATGTTCATAACAAAGACTTTCAAAACCTAGGCATAAAGGTTTTGAAACCGCACTAAAACAAAGATTGAGAAAAACTCAAAGCTAGCCTCATAATGAATAGATGTTGAATTGAAAGCCAGAGGATCACATTTTCTGACATCAAATTATAATACAATTTTATAATAAACAAAAAGTCTAAGGGTGTCATTGAAACAAGCACCTAAATGAGTAAGACCAGAGATACCAGATATAAAGACATATCTACAGTCAACGGTAGAGCCATCAACAAAGGCACCAAGAACATATAAAGAGAAAAGATGATCTCTTCAACAAATTTTGTTTTAAATACTATATATCTACATCCAAAATGTTGCAGCAAATCTAGCTTAAAATACATAAAATCAACCAAAACTCAAAGAAGTAAACAAAAATTGAAGTACCAACAGGACACCAGGGGAAATCTTGGTACTGAGCTTGGTAATAACTTTGTATCCAGACAACAAAAATCCCAGAAAACAAAAGCAAAGTCAAACAGTTGGGATTAAAACAAACTTAAAAAAAAATCTTTATACAGCAAGGGAAATGATTAACTTGCAATGAAAGAAAATGCCACGTATTTCATAATTGGCTAATGCCCAAATTACACTAAGAGAAATCACAACAAAAAAATATAAATGTCTCTATCGTAAAATGTACAAAGGCTCTAAATTTAGGGAAAAAAAAGTTAGAGTCAACAGGCATGAGAAAAAGTGCTCAGCAATTCTAAGGCAAATACTCCAAAGAGGCAACATATAACACTTGTGGGCTACTATTTAAAAAAGAAAAAGCAAGTACTGTCAAATGTGCAAAGAAACGTGAACGGTTATCATTGTACTACTCTATGACAAAATTGTGCTCCTCTGGCTCAATTTTTTTTTTTTTTTGGTTATTTACCAACCTTTTTTGTTGTTCGATATGAATTTTAAGATTGTTTCTTCTATTTTGGTAAAAATAAAATTAACTTAAAAAGTGATTGGCTACAAGGGTAAGTTTAGTGACATGCATATACTTCAGAAATAAAATTTTTGAAAAGATATCATTGGTATTTTAGAAGATGCCAGCTTTGATCTGAGCGGATACTTTGTCATTGATTTGAGAACACTAATTCTGACTGAGGAGCATGGTTCCCCCAATTATTTGTCTTTTCACCTTTCCTTCATGAAGGTTTTACAGTTTTCAGCATACAGGTCTTTCTTCTCCATTGCTAAGTCAAATCCTACATATCTTGTAGTTTGAGTAAATGGAAGTGTCCTCTTAATTTCCTTTTTGGAGATGTCTGTGTTGGTATATTATACAAACAAGACTATTGATTTTTCATATTCTCATTGTATCCTGTTGGTTCGCATGATCCATATTCCAGTTCCAATAGCTCTTTGTGGTGGACTCTTCACTGCTGTCTATCTATATGGAAAGAACATCTACAACATATATAATGTTGCTTACTCCCTTCTTTTTTGAGGCTAGGACTGCTAATCTATGTTCAATAAAAGTAACAATATTAGCGAGGCATGGTGGCTCATGCCTTTAATCCCAGGACTCGGGAGGCAGAGGCAGGCGGATTTATGAGTTCGAGGCCAGCCTGGTCTACAAAGTGAGTTCCAGGACAGCCAGGACTACACAAAGAAACACTGTCTCAAAAAACCAAAATAATTATAACAACAACAACAATAATAATAATAATAATAATAATAATAATAATAATAATAAACACTATTGGACATCCGTGCTTTGTTCCAGACCTTAGAAGTAGAGATTTTGATTTCTCTGCACGTGCTGT
The DNA here is from genome assembly GCF_000001635.26 of Mus musculus. Classification (NCBI taxonomy): domain Eukaryota; kingdom Metazoa; phylum Chordata; class Mammalia; order Rodentia; family Muridae; genus Mus; species Mus musculus. The sequence continues at coordinate 72,029,059 of NC_000071.6, forward strand.
GTGGGTTTCCATTTTTACATGGTGTAGTATGTTAACTAATCTTGTCTTTGACCTTTCTTTCATTGACTTCATAGTATTTCTTAGTGCTTGGTTCTATTGGTTGTCTATTTTGTAAATAATTCCACATTAGAATAGTTATGCTCTGTATTACACCATCTAATCCTTTTAATGAATTGTTAGATTTGATCTAATACAGGGAGTTAAATTAAGTATTCATGAGAAAAACTAGCCTAAAGTCTTCTTTTCTGTTCTATTGCCTTTGGTTAGTCTAGGAATTGAGGGATATACATAAACGATGTGTGTGCTTTGTTGTATAATATACCAACACAGAAACCAAGTGTGTGCTCTTCTGAGTTTTGAAAGAGATTGAGAAGAGTTAGCATCAAATTCTCTTTGAGTGTTTGGGAAATTCACCCGTGCAGTCATGTGGTCCTGGTTTCTTTTTGTTAAAGTTTTGGTTACTAATTTAAACTCCAAGTCATTGCAGTGTTCACACTTTGCTTCTACTTGAAGTTGCTGCGCTCTAGAAATGTATCCCTTCCTATCTCTTTATCTGGATTATCTACTCGGCTGCTGCATGCTTACAGCAATCCCCAAGAAGCTTCTAAATTTTCAGCCAATTACTAAACATGATTTGGGGATAGAAAGCGTAGAAATAAAATTTCACTATCTAAAATGTTTCATTTAAACTTATTTGTTGGGGGGATCTCTGTGTGTCCATGAAAGGTTCCCACTTAGATCATGTCTTTCTCCTCTCTCACCTTGTAGGATCACAACCACTGCAGCATGCATGATGGATCTTCGAAGATACCCTCTGGATGAGCAAAACTGCACCCTGGAGATTGAAAGTTGTGAGTTACTTGCAAAGGGGATGTGAAAGAGGGATGTTTACTTGACCCAATTAAATTCAACCCTTTTCTGAGTTAATTGGCACTGGGGTTCTTTTTAGCTGCCACCTTTTCAAGGAATTCACAGTTAGTGACATTTTCCCTAGTACTGATGGTTCAAGGTTTCAGTGACATTATCTCTTTAACCAATTAAGGAAAGCCTGCTTATTTTAATTCATAAATTTATAAACTCATGCCTTCTTCACCTTCTCTCATAACCTTCTAGTATCCAAGCTTCACTGGGTAAAAAAAAAAAAAGAAAACATTTACTCATCTGTTAACCTGAAGGATTTGTAAACGGTATTTTAGAAGAACACTGAGAGAGAGCATTGGGTTAATGTGTTTTTACTAGTGAAAAATATATTACCATAAATGGTACCTCGATGGGCTTATGCTTTAGTTGAAAGAGTTAATGTTTTTCATGGCTGTGGGATGATTTTGGTCTGTACTATTAGGCTGTTTTTCATTAATTGTTTTCTTAATAAGATGAACACTTTAATCACTGAGATCTAACCTGACAACCCATTCTTGTGTCATTGGTTTCCCACCTTCAACCTGTAGACATTTGAGCCCATTCATTGTGAAGAGTAGAAACAGATGGTTAATTGGTTTTGAGAGTCACAAAAATATACAGTAGTTAACTCTATCTCCTATTCAAATGTGAAAAATCAGCAGATAAATATTTTGGGTGTCTGAAATACTTTCTAGACCTAAATGTCAAGAGGGAAAGAGAAAAGAAAAACTGCAGCTGACCTTACAGTATTATTAAGGAATGAATTGTTTTTCTACTGTGCTATTAAATAGTTACATTAACTTTGTAGTCTCATTATATAGAAATAAAACTGTTCCTATAGACATAGCACTAAGTTTAAACATAGCCATCATTCTACTACCAATGGAATTAATAAGAAAATTCAGAAATGTTCTTCAATTAATATTTTAACATTAAAGATCATAAAGAACATGGTAAATACTGAAAGGCATTATTTATGAATGTGCTAGTGGTCACTTGGTTTGCACACCAAAATGAGCAAATTGGAAACATAAACATGATCATTTATTAATGAGTGATAATAGTTTATAAATAAAACACAACTTGTGTTCAGCAAACTAACCATTGCCTTTGAAACTGGGGTAGAAATAGAATAGCTGATGGCCCAGTGACAGATATGGGTTTTCAATCACCTTTGACTATCTGTCCACTGGTTTTGTGATTTTCTGAAACTTTGGCTTCTTTTGGAAAACATTACGATCTAAAACTGTCTTAGAAGATTCTAAGATCTTTGGCATGCATCATTCAGCTAAGGAACAATGAATTTTGCAAAGTATTTGAATTGATTCTGAATTAAGATTTACCAGTGTATTCTCTCAAAATTCTACTTTGTAGATTGACATTTTTCTAAAGACACCATATTTATTTATACCAGAAAGTATGTAAGCTTTTAACTCACTCATCATACCATGCAATGATGAAAATAATAATAAATAAGGCAGAAATTAAATATTGCCTACATAGGATCTATAGAGGCAGGGACATGGTAGAAACTAAAACCTAAGCGTTGAACTATGGACCCATTGCCTTCTATGTGTTAAACTAACAGCACAGAATCCTATGACACATCTCTGATAAAAGTATTGTGACATCATCTGAGAGTTACAGTATTTAGGATGCAGAGAACTAAGCTAACCAAAGACAGACTGTGGAGGGATAGGAAGTCAAGCCCAGGTACTTCACAAGCCCAGTTCTACTCCACCACAGACCTCTGCCATAGGCAGGCGAGGAAGGAAGCAGGCTCCATGGCTGTGTTACAGCTGCTCTCAGTCAGGCCAGGAACCCTGTAGTAAGCAAAGACAGAACCCTGTAGTAAGCAAAGGAACCCTGTAGTAAGCAAAGACAGAACCCTGTAGTAAGCAAAGGAACCCTGTAGTAAGCAAAGGAGCCCTGTAGTAAGCAAAGGAGCCCTGTAGTAAGCAAAGGAACCCTGTAGTAAGCAAAGGAGCCCTGTAGTAAGCAAAGGAACCCTGTAGTAAGCAAAGGAACCCTGTAGTAAGCAAAGACAGAACAGGTCGAGATTTCCCAATATTGTCTCTGATACAGGTCAGAACCGATCCTAGAAACTGAAGCAGAATTTGGCTCCCAGGTCAAGTGCCAAATATTTATAGCTGAAAGGGAGCTTATAGAGTCAGCAAACAGCCCTTGATTCCACTGAAGACGCGTGCACATAGTCACCCAGAAGGCTCAGTGCAGCACAGCTCTACAGTATGTTTAAAATATGTTTATCTCAACAATTGATTTGACTAACAGATGCAAAGAAATGTAAAATATTAAGACTAAAACTATAATGTCATGCAGGAAATGATGCCAAAATCATGGAATCTATATTTACTCGCTGACTTTTGCTTGCCTTGCTTTTTTTTTTAAACATAAATAAAAGACAATCTGGTTATCCCTTCATGGATTTTAACTCTCCATAAACAACTGTGTCATTTTATAATATAGCTCCTCCTTGGCTGATAACATATTAGACTACAGCTCAGCTTTGATGAGTTTAATGTCAGTTAGATTATAAGAATGATAAAGTAGACACTGTGAAATATAAGATTGAGCCAATCAAACTTTTCTGTGACCAACCAAGTGGACACATTTCCTACATTTCAGAATTTACTAGTTTCTATGTGCATCCCATTAAGGCTGGGGAAATGTTTTCCTTGGTTGGGTCCTTTGAGTCAAATTAAAGACATTTTGCTTATTTTTTAATTTTGTAATTATATTTATTTAGCCTTTGCCTTTTCCAGCTTAGCAATGCATGACATAGACTTAAAACCCAGGACGTTGCCTCTTCAGTGGCAGCAGATCTCGTCCTATCTGTCGTTGTAATTGGCCCTAATAGCTTCCACCCAATTAACCAGAGCACTCTTGTCTTCTGAGTTAACCTGTGTGAAGGCAACAGTGGTGCACGTCTTCCTGTGGACGAGGCACCCCAGCCTGGCCTTTCCCTTGATGATGCAGTAGGGTACCCCCATCTTTTGAACAGGGCAGGTAAGAAAACCATCAATTCAATGGGGTCTACATCATGGGCAATCACCACCAGCTGAGCCTTCTTGTTCTCCACCAAGGTGGTGACTATTGACTCCTGCTTGGAGGACAGGCAGTCTCTTACTTGGGAGGTCCTCTTTGCCCGCAGCTTTTTTCTCAGCATGGGCCAATAGCCTTTGCTTCTTCTCCTTCTTTGTCTCTGGTCTGTACTTGTGGGCAAGCTTAAGCAGCTGAGTAGCCTTTTGCCTGTCCAGGGCCTGAGTGAACTGGTTAATGGCAAGAGGTACTTTGAGCCTCTTGTAGAGGATGGCCTTTTGCCACTGCAGCCTGATGTAGCTGGGTCTTTTGACGAAGCATGTTAGATCTCTTTTGGTCTGGATGTCCTATCCAATGCCAAAGTTCTTGGGTCTTCTCTCAAATAAGGATTGGCCACCCTTTTGGCCTCCTGTTTCTTCATGATGGCGGGGCTGGGGCCACCTTCTATCCCTTGGTCCTCTTTCCTTTGGGCAACTTGCTTGGATGGAGGAGAGACCATTCTGTATTTTTAATGTCATCTAAGTCCAGTATAATAATTGAGTTTCTTGAGGCTACTTGTAGAGGTTACTCATGTGTGAGGATTAAGTTAAAGGATTTTTGGTGACACAAATGCATCCCTGAAAGGCCTGCCCAGCATGGGTGATAACTCACAAGAGCTAGCATCCCTGGAGCTCTCTGCATGACCCTTTGCAGGCAGCACAACTGCTCAGTACCACATCTGAGCATTTATTATCGCTTATATAAACTTGAGAACAGTCCTTGTGAACTTGCAAGTTTCAAACTACCCTGAGACTTGTGAACCTAGTTTGCATCCTAAGCCTTGTAAGTTTGGTTTCCTTTCTGAATCTCAAAACATCTCCCTTTTGGACTGAGTATTTCAATTCGAAGAAGCCCCAGTTCTTTCAAAATGCACTGGTTTATTTTCTTGCTGCTGCTGCTGCTGCTGTTTTCTAGGTTTTAAATGTTTGTGTCTCCCTAAATTCATATTGGAACCTATTCACCAGAGTGATGCAATGATAAAGTTAGGATAATGAATGGAGATCGCTTTAATTTTTCATTAGTTATTTTCTTTATTTACATTTCAAATGTTATCCCCTTTCCGAATATCCCCTCTGAAACCCCCCCTATCCCATCCCTCCTCCCCATGCTCACTAACCTACCCACTCCCACTTCCCTGTCCTGGCATTCCCCTACACTGGGACATCGAGCCTTCACCGGACCAAGGTCCTCTCCTCCCACTGATGTCCCACAAGGTCATCCTCTACTACATATGTGGCTGGAGCCATGGGTTGCTCAGCTTGCTCTCTTATAGAACCCAAGACTACCAGCCCAGAGATGGTACCCCCACACACAAGCCCCCCAAATCACTGATTGAGAAAATGCCTTACAGTTGGATCTCATAGAGGCACTTCCTCAACTGAAGCTCCTTTCTCTGTAATAACTCCAGCCTGTGTCAAGTTGACACACGAAACCAGCCAGTACATCTGGAATAACAAAAAACTGAGGATAGTGAAACTATTCTCAACAATAAAAGAACTTCTGAGGGAATCACCATCCTGACCTCAAGCTGTACTACAGAGCAATCAGAATTAAAAACTGCATGGTATTGGTACAGATACATGGAGGTAGATCAATGGAACAGAATTCAAGACCAGAAATGGAGATCACTTTAAAGAAGGTCTTTCCCCGAGAGTCTCCTTGACCTTTCTACCCTCTATATTAGGACATAACCAGAAGTATCATATGAAAGAAAATGAACCCTCACCGCACACCAGAACCTGTCATTTTGGACCTCCCCCAATGCAGAATATTAAAGCTTTAGGGTATTAATCTCTGCTGTTTATGCAGTGCATAGCTTGTTTCACTAAATTTAGCATCTCCACATTCCCTAGGGACTAAGATGTGAATGTAGCAATTGTTAGTACTTCTTCATTTCCAATTTTATTGATCCTTCACCCCACTGATTATAAAGTAAGAGGAAAGAGTTCATTACAAGGCTCACCACCCATTTGTTAAAACCAAGATTAATTTCTGGTAAGAAATCTGTAAGGATAATATATTGTATAAATATCTCCAATAAGTTTTGATGAGTTGCTTTCATTTTCAAATATAAGAGCAGTTTCAACTCCTCATATTTAAACCTGCAATCCAGCACTCCTTCCTTTGTACAATTTCGTACTGTACAAATATATCTTAAGATTACCTCAAAAATGATTATATACCCAAGAGCAAAATAGAAGAAAACCTAGTATTCTAATTCTTTCAATGATTAAGATCATGATTTTGCTTTATCATGATCCATAAACTGCCTGTATATCACCCGGATAAACTACCATGAAGCATCAAGCAATGGTAGAATTTGGTGACACCTGCTTATCTTCTTAGGGGTTACATAACAAAAGCAATGCCTTCATGTACTGAATTTAACAGACCACTCAGTCTGTTAGTCATACCATGGTACCATTCTACTTAAATGCTTGTTTGTAGCAATGTGTACTCAAAATTCCAAGCAATAGGCATGTTTGTGATTATAAAATAAATTTTATAAAATAAATTGTTCTCTCACCCACAAACATGACAGATTAAAAACAATGTACCCACCAATTTAACCTATTTAATATTATAAAAAATTATGATATTTTTACATAATTGAAGTGCTGTTTTATTTATGTAATGTAATGTAATATAACAATACCTGTAAATAAAATAGAAATAGTCATTGTGTCCAGACATCAGACCCAAGTAATTCTATAAAAGTATTGAGAACAGCCCCTAAATTAAAAATCCTATTAAGATAATTTAATTCAGACTGAGTAAACAAGGGACCTAAGAAGAAAAATTTAGAGAGCTACAACTGCCATTTCTGGATATTTTAAGCACTGTGATGCAGGAGACAAAATATGTCTTCAAAGTTGTGTGATAAATTGGGATTCTCCAGGAAAATAAAGCCAATAGAGGAGAGAGAGAGAGGAGCCAAGACAGATACAGAGATATAGATTAATTATAAAGAATTGAACCATGCCATAATAGAGGCTGGCAATTCCCAAGATAGGCCGGATGAGTCAGCACCTGAAAAGCTAATGGCAATTCCCGTCCTGATACAAATACCAAAGAACAAATACAGCCAGAGTAAATTCAGTTCCAAAGCCAACTGACCCTGGTAGAGACAGTGTTTCCAGGCAAGTCCAAAGGAGGGAACGAAGCTGATGTCCCAGTTTGAGGAAAAGCAGGAGAAATTCTCTCCCTCAGAGAAGTCAGGGTTTGTTTGTTTGTTTTTCTTCTTTTATTCAAATGTTTAGGTAATTGGAAAAGGTCCAACATTGGAAAGGCAACCTGCTTTCCTCATTCTATTGATTCAGGTAAAGAACCTCACAGGAAGAGCCAGAAGTCTGTGTGGTCACACAGCTTAACCACCTCATGATCCAGTCGAAACCAAGCTAGGATGCCAATACACATGCATTCAATTGTATTTGACTAACATGGCACCAGTTATAAGCCCACCTGGCTCAAGTAGGACTCAGGAATTTCGGTAAGGTAGATTTAGAATTTAAGAGAAGTCATTTCAAATAAGTAGCAGTGGCTATCCATGAAATAAGTTCCTGCCTAGGATGAAAAATTCTTTCCCATGGAGACATGGCAATTAAATTGGAAATGGGTACCTACTGTTAACAATGCAGAAGATATTCTCAGTAGGAGACCAGTTTTATTTTATAGTCTTCAGGGTCTCTTTCAACCCCCAAACTAGAACTCTTGGACTTCATTCAATTTCATTATTTCACCAATAAATTACTTTATGCAGCTGCCTAAATATTATTAGTGTTGAAGTGGTTCTGATGTATTAAGCAAAGCTGAACACAGGAAAAAGGTTATGAATACATGAACATATAAATACTTACAAGAAAAATATGAAATATGTGATGCTTAACAGCAGAAACCTGAGAACCATTCTTACTTGATCTCTGCCTGCCAAATCATTCATTTTAATCTAAAGATAATTTAAAAATAGCATCTACAATGCACTGCATGCTTTCTATTCATGGTTATTAAACACCAAAAAATAAGAGAAATAAATTGAACTTCATGAATGATTCATGGGTTCCCTTGCTTTATGCCCTCATTGTCAAGGAAATTAGCAGCCTTGGAGATCTCCTTAGATAAATTTGATTTTGTCATATTCAGTAGACTACTTAATGAAAATGAATATTTCAAATTATGTTCATAGAAATGTTAATAAATTTTAGTGCCTGTAGCTTTTTTGATGAGTAGAGGGGGTAGTTAGAGGATGGGAAATTTTTCTGAATTAATTTATTATTCTACCCAGCCTCCTTTTTGTTTTCTCTGTCTCTTTCTGTCTCTCTCTCTCTGTCTGTCTCTGTCTCTTTTCCTCACTCTCCTTCCTTCCCTTTCCCTCTTTATCTCCATCTCTCCTTCTCCAGACCTCTCCCTCCAAATTATCTAATATTTTGCAAGTTAACACATAATTCAGTGGAGAAATAGAATTCCAATTATAAAAATTAGCTTTGCAATCAATTTTCTGATAAAGCTACTCTCAGAGCTATTCAAGCTAACCTTATAGACAATTTATTTTCCATATATGGAAAATTTTTGTATGGGTTGATATATACATATACATGACATATTTCAGCTTCTGCAAATTTCAGCATCTTTCTTTTGAATATTAGAAGCGTTGACCATTTGCTACTAGCACAATCAAAATGCACAGTATCACAATAGAAGTGTACAGTAAAACTCACTGTTTCATCTAAACATTACTGAGATTAATTAAAGACACATTTTATGGTGAAGATTTAATCATCTAGAATTAGAAAGATACGCTAACTGAGGAGTGTGATTCACTTGAGATCCAAATCTGTGATAATAATAATAGCTGATATTATAGATTACAAACTATCATCAGGTGCTTTACAAAGATATCCCATTGAGCTCTCATCTCGCACATGCACACACACACACATACAAATGGACACAAAGAACCAAGACAGTAACTTACTAAGTCTCAAAACTATAATATTATCAATGGGACTTGACCTCAATCTGACTTGTTCATCTAAGACTTAATAGTATAGCTTCTTAAGAAAAATACCTGCCCTTGTCAGTCTCTTCCCTCTCGTTGTCTGACTATACTGGTGACTTTCAGGGGTACTCTCCTCTAGGGAGGAGAAGCATATTTCAAGTGGTTCTCCTTTTCATTGACTCCAGATAACTTTTATGTGGGTTGCTATTTTTCTGGCCTTCTTGCCAGAGAAACTAAATAGTGATCTATTTTAGTAATTAACATTATTTTCCTGGACCACTCCTATAACTGATACATATCATGATAATCATAATCTCTTTTCCTCCTACACGACTACAAATAGAGCCCCTGATTCTATGTAGTTCTGGGCCTGTGTGCTTCAATAGTCTTGGAGTTTCCAAAGTCAATCTGTTCATAAGTATGCACATGAGCAAGCATTTACAGACTTGGAAAAGGACATAAACAGATACTTTGTCTTTTAATGGAGTTCTATAAGTGGGAAGCAGAATGAAAACACAGAAACAGGAGAAGGAATTTCAGCAAAGAACAGCATGTGGTTCAGAGGAAGGAATCATTGAAAAGATCAAAAAGAAACTGTCAAACTATTATTTAGTGTATGTCATGCAACAGAAGCCTCCATTTTCTGAGTTTTTTTTTTTTCAAATCACACGCTTTGAAACAGATTGACAAGCAGACCACAGTGTACAATAAATTCTTTGCTTCAAACAAGTAGCCAATATATGTAAGAAGATGTCAACCAGCTTGGATATAGCTCAGTCAGTAAAGTGCCAGCATTGCAAGCATAAAGACCCAAGTTCAATGTCCAGAACCCACTTTAAGAAAAAAAAAAAAAAAGCGTCTAGCACAATGGTGTTGTGCTTGGAATCCCACTGCTGGAAACAGGGAGAGCCCTGGGGGTTTCTGGATAGTCAGTCTCGCTTTCCTGATGATCCCTAGGCCAGCAAAGTATACTAAAAATGTATGTGGACAGTGCCTAAGGCTCAACAACACCTGAGGCAGTCTGCATGTCTGCATGTACGTGTGCACACCCATACACATACACAAACACACAGAGATGCCTGTCTACACACATACACATAAAAGTTACCTTGTTACAGGTTGCTACTCTATTTTAAATATCTGTGTACAAGACATATTAACCTAAGTGTGATAAATGAGATATAATGAAGCTCTGGAATGAAAAAAAATACTTTGGAGAGAGGAGCGTGGACATTATGTACTGCAATGACATTCTCTATCTATCTTGTAAGGGGGAAAAAAAGAGCTAACCAAACTTTATACTTGAATAAATCTATCACTATAGGCTTTTCAGAAACAGCGTACCAGACTGAAATGAAGCATGATCTACTTGTTTCAAACACAGAAATACGAACATGTGCATCAGTCTTCTCCCTCATCCCACCAGTGCTAACTGTACTCATCCAATTGGGGATTGTTTAGGAAGGGAGATTGCTCACCCAGCTCCCACGACATCACTGCACTGATTCCAAATGGAGTCTATCCCCATTGATTATATCATGTTGATCTACAATTCCTGAGAGAGAAAATAAAAGGCAAGCACTGAACCGAGCTACAGCTTGCTTACTGCTACCTTATAGCTCCCTGGGCAGGAAATGAAAACTGTCTGTTAGCTCCTGGCAGATCATGTCAGGGGTCGCGTGTAAACATGGAGATGATTATGACTCAGATCTGGCTCCGTAGGGCTGTGTGGGATCCCAAAAGCTGAATATTGGAACACCTTAGAGATGGTGCTGAAGTCAAGGGTTTAGAGTTTACAATTTGAGGTTCAAGGTTCTGCAGGAGGGAACAAAATCTAGCTAGCTGCAGCGTCTTACCTGCGCTCTTCACTCTACCTCTCCACCTGCCTGCCACCCACTGTGGTTGACAGAATTAGCTACAGGCCTGTGTCACACTGGTTGCTCCGAATTGGACTCAAGAGAGTTTAGGTTTTAAATTAACTGAGACAGAAAAGTCATTTCCTAGTGGCCCAAATTGCTTCTGAACACTGAACTCTGATCAGTACAGAATTGAAGCACCTCGGGTGTGTGACATCTGTGGTGTACTTCTCATAGGAAGAGGAATCTCAGAAATGCAGTGTGTCTGTCGTCAGCAGTCTTTGCTTCACTAAAACATGTTTATCACTTTCTCCTGTCCTCCCTCCAATCCCTCCCATGAACCCTTTCTCTAACACCTATGCTACCCCTTTAGTCCCTCCCATTATTAGCCTCTTTTTGTTATTGCTGCATGGACATAAATATAACGATATAGAAATACAGTTGGCTGAGTCTGTTAGTGTGACTATGTGTACATGATTTCAGGGCTGACTACTTTGTATTGGAAACAATTAGCCAGCACATTCCTGGAGTCCCCTCCTCTCATGAGCCATCAATCTTTAGTTTGTCCATGGGTGGGGCCCTGAGAGATTAATTTTTCCTCTTCCAAGTCAGCATTTCTATTGACAACCGCTGGTTACCATCAAACCGTGAGTACCACTGTTGCACTTTTAGGAATATCTTTCTATGATGATTGTAGTTATAGTTTGTTGGTGTCATGGCTAGATAGCGCGATTGATGTGTTCCTCCCTGGGCAGCCTACATAGTACTTTCTGGTACTGTAGAAGCTAGTGCAGAGGAAGGAGTCTTGCAGTAAGAATCAGTTTGAATCGTCAGAGTCCTGTGTGTGAAGTATGCGGTGTCTTCAGCCATAGGGACTTACTTTCAACCTCTGTGAGGCCACTGAGAGCGACAGCAGAGATCTGTATTGTTTTGGAGAATCAGTTGCTCCATTCCAGACAACAGCTTGAGTGAAGGTTTCTCACTACAATACTGGAGTTTCTGTTAAGATATGCTTTGGGCCGGGCGATGGTGGTGCACACCTTTAATCCCAGCACTTGGGGGACAGAGGCAGGTGGATTTCTGAGTTCGAGGCCAGCCTGGTCTACAAAGTGAGTTCCAAGACAGCCATGGCTATATAGAGAAACCCTGTCTAGAAAAACAAACAAAGATTCCCCTTGATTTTGTTCCTGGTGTGTATGTGTGTGTGAATTTATTTGTTTTATTCATTATGTTAGATAAATGTAAAATATGATTCCTTGGGGCTTTATCAAACCTTCTTAGTGTTATTTGCCCCTTCTCCTTCACTCTACATATTGACCTCCCCTCCCCCTTCATAACACCTGCTACCTTACTATCCCTTCCGTGCCACGATCTCTCTTACTTTCCCTGTTTGGGTAGTTACTCTAAGTTATATACCCACATCCGAAAATTTGGAGCTAGAAACCAGACCACATTAGAAAAATAGTATTATGGTAAATAGGTTATTGAAAGTCATGTCCTTATAATAAAAAGTATTTGCATGCTCCATTTGTTTCTAGTTTGCTGTTATGCCCACAAAGTAGAGGGAGTTTTCGTGAAAGGAGCTGAAGGTCATATCTCAGCTTTGGAGAGCTTCTGGTCCATGAATCACCCTGAAGAACACATATTTTCCAGCCTTCAGCGTAACCATTCTGGATGAGAACCGTTCTCAATTAGAGAACTTTGAGAGTGGCATCCTTTTTGATGATTCAGAGTCATAACCCCAAACACTTCTCAGGATGTGATAAAGCTCTTGCTTCGTGTGAAGCACAAACAGATAAAAGCGGTTTATTCTCTGATCCTCAATGTAACCTTAGGGTGTGTCATTCCTGGGTGGGAGATGAAGGCCCCATTCTGTATAAACAGAAATTCGTAGGTAGGTTGAAGTAGGCTATATGTTAAATAGTCCCAGAAGCAGAACAGAAATAAAACAGAAATGAGATAAGCCACCAACTCTGTGATACATATCACCCATGTGTGGTCTTTTATGAGCAGGGTCTACAGATATTCAAAATCTTACAAAGAAGTCTTTATCAGTCAACATCTAAGAAAACACCATTATCTGCAGAAAAGAAAGATACAGGGGGAAAACAAAACAATTCGTTTCAGCATTTTAAGTCTACGTTGTCTGTGATACATTTAAGAAGTCTCAAGTTTATCATCTAAAGTCTAAAGTTCAGACAAAACATCTGGTCTGGAAACATGAATTTACTCAGACCAGTAAAGGGAGAGCTAGCACTGCCTGAGAAGGCTGTGTCCTTAAGAGCATATTGCGGACACTAACTGCCACCCCTTGGCATGTTCCTGCTCTTCTTTCGTTTTGTTTATTTACATGATGTCAGGTTTGGAGAAAGTAGGACAATAGATTTATCTAAGGATGGAGTTTTCCATTCAAGGAAAAGGAATCAGGGAAAGGCGATGAAACTATGTAGAAGAGGATGCCTCTACACACCATCCAGCACTGTAGTTGTGAAGGGATGAGAGATCATCAGAGGCAGTTAGATGAACAGTCAGAGTGTCAGATGGAGGTGCCATGGAAGCTAACCATGTAGAGAAGAATTAACCTTGGACTGGCAGAAATCAGCAAAATGATGTGAGGTGGAAATTCAGGAGGGTTTGAAAAGAAAAGAAGGGGAAAATCTAGAAAGGAGCATGAGAAATATGTCAGTGACTGAATACCAAGTTCCAGGCTCAAGACCAAGGGTATAATAGTAAAATCAGCTTGAGTGTGAGAGACCTTTCAGGAACCAAGGATTTGACTAGAGCAAGAAGTGAAGACCAGGTTATTGAGGAGACAGGCCCACCTGTTGAAAACATGGAGGGCTGAGAGACAGAAATCAAGTAGAAGATCAACTCCCCCATGCTGTCATTAAGATAATATGCAATTTGCTTGTCTGTGGAATATACTCCCCTTACTGGGCTGCCTTGTCTGGCCTCAGTAGGAGATGATGCACCTAGCCCTGCAGAGACTTGATGTGCCAGGGTGGAGGGATAACAGAGAAGGGGCACCACCCTCTAAAAGGAGAAGAGAAGGAGGTAGGGGGAAAGATTGTGGGAGGGACAATGGGGGGTGCAGCAATCAGGATGTAAAGTGAATAAATTTTAAAAAGGAATTGATTAAAACAAATTTAAGTAAAAATGAAGGTTTATATTGGCCAACTATCTGACAATAAATCACCTATATTTTTGCCTATGGTAAAACTTTATATGCCCCAGTACAGGGGAACACCATGGCCAAGAAGTGGGAGTGGGTGGGTAGGGGTGCAGGGTGGAGGGAGGGTATAGCGGACTTTCGGGATAGCATTTGAGATGTAAATAAAGAAAATATCTAATAAAAAATTGGAAAAAGTTAAAAAAAAAAATAGCAGCTGCAGCAACAGCAGCAAACAAACAAAATGCCTGCACCATGATCAGGGCATTTTAACCACACTGTAAAGTGTGGTCACAGTTCTCACTAATGCAGAGGGCAATGAGCTGTTAGCTCTGCCTTGGGGCTGAGCTGCTCTGACTCTGGCTCCTGCTCCGGCTAGGTGCGACTTTGCTTACAGTTTTGCCACTTGCCATCCCTCAGCTTCCGGCTGCTGCTGTCAACGCTATCATTCTTCCCTCTTCTGTCCTTTCCATCTTCTCCCATATCAAAGGCTTTCACCTAAAAAGCCTATGTTTTATACATCACCAGACAATCCAAGCCCTCTTTGGTTGATGGCAGAGTGCCGAGATAGTTCATTTCCTGTCTCTCTTTGCCTAGTGGGTTCCTAGAAGTTTCAGATTCTTCCATACCTCAGATGTATGGGGCACACCATTTCACGGTTTTTGCTTCTAGCTTCTCAAATCCTACATTACTGTAATGGTGTTTGTTCAGATTTACCAACACCATTCTCTAGGAGATAGATCAATAGAAATTAGATCTTGGATCATCAAGTAGAAAAACATTCTGCTGGTAATTTGACTCAACATTAAATTCCTGTGCACTTCGCTGTCACAGCCACAGGCCAGTGAAGCAGTTGCACTTAGGTTAATATTTAATCCTTTTAAAAGACTCTCAGGGCACATTTCTGTCCCTATCATTGACGTATTGATCACCATGCGTTCTTAAGCTAAGCAGTCGAATTTTAGCATTCTTCTGCGTGTTTGATGAGCCAATATGTTAATGGCTGCTTGAATGACTTGGTAGAAATAAAACTGATGCAACAAGGAGTTTTCCCATAGTTCTTCCAAATTCGAAGGAGAGCATCCATCATTTGCTGCATTTAAAAACATGGCCCTTACACAACTCTATGTACAGCTTCTGTTTCCTGAAGAAAGAAAGATGGTAATGAGAAAATATTCATGCTTTGAGTTTTTTTTTTTCAAAATTTCCTGTTTTGAATTTCAGTCTCATCCTAATAGTCAGGAGAATCAAACAGAACATCATAAAACCACCTTAATTAATACTTAATATTGTTAATAGTAATTATCTCTATTAGCAGTAATTCAGATTTTTAATTTTATTCATTCACTCACAAAGTTCCTAAAATCTTTATTGTATTCCAGGTTTAAATAAGACCCCTGGTTCAATGTACCCTACAGTATATTATACAAATCCAATGTAAAACAGTCACATAAAACATAATTCAAGATTGATAAGGAAAAAAAAAAACATTGGGTGCAGAGGTGAGTGTGGTGTGTGGCTGAAGTAAACACTCACTGCTGTGAATAGGGAAGTTGTGGAAAGTCAATAATTGACAATATTCTAAAGAAAAATAGTAAGCCTGTGTGGTGGTTTGAATAGAAATGGTCCCATAGACCCATATATTTGAATGCTTAGCCATTAGTGAGTGTCACTCCATGACAGAGATTAGGAGGTGTGGCCTTAATGGAGCAGCTGTGGCTGTACTGGAAGAAGTGTGTCATTGAGGGGGGTGGGGGTGCTGGGTTTCAAATGCCCAAGCCAGGCCTAGTGGCATGCTCTCTTCCTATAGCCTGCAGGCCCAAGCCAGGCCTAGTGGCATGCTCTCTTCCTATTGCCTGCAGATCAAGATGTAGAACTCTTTACTCCTCCAACATCGTGTCTGCCTGCAAGCTGCCATGCATCCCACCATGACGATAATGGTGTAACCCTCTGAATCTGTAAACCACGTCCAATTAAATACTTTCCTTTAGAAGAATGGTCATGATGTCTCTTCACAAGTTAGAAAATGCAACTAAGATAGTCAAGATGTATGTGACATACCAAAGCCATACAAAATCAGGTGCCGAGAGGGCCACCAAGACACCCAACCATTCTTCACTGCAGGTCCTTGTCTTATTCCCTTTCCACAGTTGATGCCCCAAGCTTGCCTGCCACTGTTAAGAATAAAAGAGATCTGTGTTAAATAAGTTCTGTGATTATCTGGTGTCTTCAGTGAACTCACAACCCTTGAGTATGGAGAATTAGAGATTATCCCGGTGGCCACTGACCAAACTTCCTTAAGATGAAATATGACAGTTTCAGTGACTTCTACATGGAGAATGGTTTACCCACCATCCCACCTGTGCTCAAGCTGAGTGACCTCAAGCACTTTGACAAATTTCCATTACTGTAGTGACAGTTCTTTCCTATTGTCACAGAGAGTATCAACCCCACTACAAATCACTGCCTTTCCTTTAGGTAGGCTACACATCCTTCAAATGTTTGCTGACAATAGCTATAATGCTTGCACTTGATCCAATGCCCTCAATGTTATTTCTGCTAAATCTTTATCAATCTCTGATACTGGCAAATTATGGGTAAGTATCTTGAGAATAATAACTTGTGTTTTGTGTATGTGATTAGACGTGTGTATATATTTATATACATACACACATACATACTCACACACATATATATACACATATGCATATATTTGTATATATATATAATCTCAACATGGAGAGAAACTTCATCCTTTTAGCCTAGTTTCTTCTAGACAGCAAAATAAGATGTTTTGTGCAGAGACTAAGCAATTGTGAATGCTCAGCCATAGATGGGTCATATATATTCTCCCCCTCTCCAAAGCTCTTGGAACATCCTGGAAGAGGATGTGGAAAGACTATAAGTACCAGAGGATGGAGGGGAGTGCTGTGAAATGCCCATCTCTAGACGTGACATGACCTTTACACACATTGGTACTCAGAGACTGCTGAGGGAGAGAGAACCACTCTCCTTTGGAAATGTGTCTTCTCGTAGCTTGCCACAGTGGGTGACTCTATGCCCATGTGTATATGACACCAATAATTAGGATGCAAAAGGTTGTAAAAGAGATAGGGTACTAGAAGAAATTGAAGGGAGGTAATAATGAATGGATATGATAAAATCTACTGTGCATATATATCTACTGTGCAAATTCATTATATTTCCAAAGAATAAATTAAAATTGCCAATGACTCTCTGGCCTTGGCATCCGTGTGGTGGGTAAACCAAGGCAGGCAAACATTGGGGGGGGGGTCAGTGCTTAGAGCTGCTGACAGGGGTAGATCCAGATACCTACAGGGGCTGCTGCCAAAGGCAGCTAGCAATTAGAGAAGTACTCAGCAGACATTTTTCTGAGGGGAGAAAGGCTTAATTAATTGGGGCTGGCACACTCTGTGACCAGTGGAAAAACTGAATTCTTTTAACTCCTTAGGGCTAGCGAGAAAGAGAATGAAACAGAGAAAATTCACACATGTACACAAACACACACACACACTAAATGGACAAAACAAAAGGCAGAGTCCAAAAACTTCATACACACAAATATACATGTATATACACATAAACACATACACATATTCATACAAACCTACAGACAGACATACACATTCACACATAGAATGGTTAGAGCAAAGCTCCAGCAAGCAGAGTCCAAGTACTCCACACAAACATCCATAAATACACACAACTGGTGGGTGGAAGGAACAATGTTCTAACCCCCATTCCCTCAGACGTTATACATGCACACTTAGTTACTGGGAGAAAGAGACAATGTTCCGGCCACACCACACCACTCCTTACATTTTTTTTCTTCCATTCCTTAAATATCCCAGCAAAGTCTTTCAAGCAGTATACAATTATAATGTGATTATGTTTTAGTTTTCTTCTTGATAATGATTATGAAAAGACAGTGTGCTTTCCAATACCTTTACAGGAAATATCCTTACGTAGCACATGTAAAGAAAACAAATTATTCTAAAACAAAAAAAAAAAAAAAACAAAAAAAAACCCTTGCTTTTCCCCCTAGCGCGGCCGACTCTGCAGGTCTGCCTGGAGCCATGGTTGAGGGTCTCTGTTCCGCAGGATGGGGTTTGTGAAAATTGTCAAGAATAAGGCCTACTTTAAAAGATACCAAGTGAGATTTCGAAGGCGGTGAGAGGGTAAAACTGACTACTATGCTCAGAAACGATTGATGATCCAAGACAAGAATAAGTACAACACACCCAAATATAGGATGATTGTTCGTGTAACTAACAGAGATATCATCTGCCAGATTGCATATGCCCGTATCGAAGGGGATATGATCGTCTGTGCAGCATATGCACATGAACTTCCAAAATATGGTGTGAAAGTTGGCCTGACAAATTATGCTGCAGCCTATTGCACTGGCCTGCTGCTGGCCCGCAGGCTTCTGAATAGGTTTGGCATGGACAAGATCTATGAAGGCCAAGTGGAGGTGAATACAATGTGGAAAGCATTGATGGTCAGCCTGGTGCCTTCACTTGCTATCTGGATGCAGGTCTTGCCCAAACTACAACTGGCAATAAAGTTTTTGGGGCCCTGAAGGGAGCTGTGGATGGAGGCTTGTCTATCCCTCATAGTACCAAATGATTCCCTGGTTATGACTCTGAAAGCAAGGAGTTCAATGCAGAGGTACATGCTCGGAAGCACACCATGGATCAGGATGTGGCAGACTACATGCGCTACCTAATGGAGGAAGATGAAGATGCGTATAAGAAACAGTTCTCTCAGTACATCAGGAACAACGTAACTCCAGACATGATGGAGGAGATGTATAAGAAAGCTCATGCTGCTATCCGAGAGAATCCAGTCTATGAGAAGAAGCCCAAGAGAGAAGTGAAGGAGAAGAGGTGGAATCATTCCAAAATGTCTTTTGCCCAGTAGAGAAACCGGGTTGCTCAAAAGAAGGCAAGCTTCCTCAGAGCTCAGGAAAGTTCTGCTGAAAGCTAAAATAGTTTTCTATGAAGATTTTTTTCATAAAGACAATAAACATATTGATCAAGCAAAATTTAAAAAAAAACCAACCTCATACACTCATAACCAAGCAACTTGTTATAGACTAATAAAGTGTAAGCAAGCAAGATAGTTTCTCAGCCAGTTTCTCTTACTGACAGGCAGCAATTTCCTGTTACAAAGAAAGAAGTAATTATTTTATTACTTATCTTTAAAAGTTATCTTGTAAGAATCTTAACAGAATCACAAATCTAAACTTTTATATGAAAATCAGTCTTATCTACCTTAAATCCTCAAAGTGTGCATCTACTCATTAGCAATCCTTACTAAATCATATCAGGAAGCTGGGGGCAAAAATGGGTATAAGAAATCAATTATCACCAGTCTAGCCTCAGTGAGTGTCCGTCAGCCAGTGCTATCATTGCTCCTGTTTTCTGACCATTAAGAGTCACTAGCTTAACTAATAAGTGTGTGCCTTTCTGAACTTCATATTGTTCCCTAAAATTTCTTATATCAGAGACAATAGTAAAAACATCTCAACCTAGCTTCACTAGCAACTTCATTTTTTAAAATGTTTTCTAAGAATGGTGGTCATTGCTGACAATCTACATCTCTAAGTTCTTCTCTAGGGTGGTGATAGAATCATTAATCTGCTCCAGCAGCAATGCCTGGAAGAGAGCAACCATTTGTACTGTGAGTGCCAGAAATACTGCCCAGTGAGGGACTGGAAGCCCTTAAAGTTTTCATGCAATTCTTAGATTAAGAGGGATGTGAGAGCCACAAGCAGAGCAGAACTCCATAGCAGTCTTCAGGACACGTGGTCCTCGGGGCTGTGCCACACTGAGGCTCACCCCTGTGGCTGTGGTAACCTGTGGGCTGCATTCCATGAGTTCTAAAGCCATTTGTTGTTCCTCCTACGTGGCCCTCAGTATAAATTGTTTTAGAGTAGACTACTTTGGGAAATGTGACTTTCTTAAATCCCTGGGATATTTCTACACATTTCAAATCAATGGTTTATTAAATAATGGCTAAATAATTTAAAAGGATACCATAGACTTTTCCCCAAAGTGCTCTTACTCTCTATATATAAACACATTGAGTTGCAATTTAGCATTTTATTGCCAGTCAAGATATTATCAAGGAAGTACCCAAGGAGCTAAAGGGATCTGCAACCCTATAGGTGCAACAACATTATGAACTAACCAGTACCCCAGAGCTCTTGACTCTAGCTGCATATGTATCAAAAGATGGCCTAGTCGGCCATCACTGGAAAGAGAGGCCCATTAGACAGGCAAACTTTATATGCTCCAGTTCAGGGGAACGCCAGGGCCAAAAAGTAGGAGTGGGTGGGTAGGGGAGTCGGGGGGAGTGTATTGGGGACTTTTTTGGATAGCATTGGAAATGTAAATGAAGAAAATACCTAATAAAAAATAATTCTAAAAAAAAGAAAAGAAAAAAAGAAAATAAAAGATCTTATCAAGGGAACAGAAGAGCCGCTAAACATGCTAAGGACTCCATATTTGGATCCTCATAATGCAGGGATCCACAAACATGCACCAATATTAGAAAATCTGGCAAGAAGAACTGGGTAGAAGGGGAGCCAACTTCATCAGCTTTAGCAGCTCCAATTTACTGCCGAAAGCCCTTCCTCTCCAGTACACTCACCTCAAGGGGTGGGATTTTTTTTATTACGTATTTTCCTCAATTACATTTCCAGTGCTATCCCAAAAGTCCCCCACACCCTCCCCCCCCCCACTCCCCTACCCACCCATTCCCATTTTTTGGCCCTGGCGTTCCCCTGTACTGGGGCATATAAAGTTTGCGTGTCCAATGGGCCTCTCTTTCCAGTGATGGCCGACTAGGTCATCTTTTGATACATATGCAGCTAGAGTCAAGAGCTCTGGGGTACTGGTTAGTTCATAATGTTGTTCCACCGATAGGGTTGCAGATCTCTTTAGCTCCTTGGATACTTTCTCTAGCTCCTCCATTGGGGACCCTGTGATCCATCCAATAGTTGACTGTGAGCATCCACTTCTGTGTTTGCTAGGCCCCGGCCTAGTCTCACAAGGGACAGCTATATCACGGTCCTTGCAACAAAGGCTTGCTAGTGTATGCCATGGTGTCATCGTTTGGAGGCTAATTATGGGATGGATCCCTGGATATGGCAGTCTCTAGATGGTCCATCCTTTTGTCTCAGCTCCAAACTTTGTCTCTGTAACTCCTTTCATGGGTGATTGTTTCCAATTCTAAGAAGGAGCAAAGTGTCCACACTTTGGTCTTCGTTCTTCTTCAGTTTCATGTGTTTTGCATCTTGTACCTTATATCTCGCTATACTAGGTTTCTGGGCTAATATCCACTTATCAGTGAGTACATTTCATTTGAGTTCTTTTGTGAGTGGTACTACCAGAGGATCCCGCAATACCTCTCCTGGGCATATATCCAGAAGATGTCCCAACCCGTAAGAAGGGGTGGGATTTTAGTACAGAAATTTTCTAGGGACATAAGCATTAGACCACAGCAAGTCCAAATGCCTCTTTCTGACAAGCGCAAACTTGGAGAAGGAGATCCTGAGACTCTCTTTTCCAGCTTTTCTTTCATGATAGTTTTGATAATGTTGCTAGCTTGATAACAAGCCCTATGAGACCAGCGAAGAGTCCCTGGAGTCCCATTTGTATATTATTTGTAAGTTTCCACTCTACTCACCTAACACTTACTTAAGGAGATCATTTTATGCACAGTGAGC
Source organism: Mus musculus (assembly GCF_000001635.26). NCBI lineage: Eukaryota > Metazoa > Chordata > Mammalia > Rodentia > Muridae > Mus > Mus musculus. The sequence continues at coordinate 72,050,835 of NC_000071.6, forward strand.
CTTGCATGCCTACATCTTACTAGAGCTTTGTTCTCTACACCACTTTGCAACTGGGGAGGATTTTTAAGTTTGGGGAGCCTTTGCACTTTGGGAGAACACTAAGAATATAGTAGTGCTTCAGTTATTTTGAGAGGCAACATTGTAAAAACCACCCAGTTAGCTATAGAGACAAGCAAGTGTCCCCACTGAGTCACCAAATGCCACTTCTTGATTCTTAGTCTCAGTCCCACACTATTGACCATGTTCTAGTAACATAATCATAATCACATGTGACACAGATATGACACAGTGTGACTTTGCACCCTCACAAATATCCGGCAGGTGATAGTTCTCTTTCTGGTGGTAAAAGAAAATCTATAACACAGAAATGCAAAACAGTCTAATTAATAATTGCTGCTGGACACCAAATTGATCTTAACTCTCAAAGTATTCCTCTCTCTAGCAAATCCTACTGCTTGCTTTATTCTAAAAGAACTGTGATCAGCACTTGCTGAATATAAACTTGGAATTATTATTATTATTATTATTATTATTATTATTATTATTATTTAATCTTTCTTTACAATCCAGTCCTTATCCTCTTCCTGGGCTGCCCTCTGACTGTTCCTCATTCCATTCCTCCTCCCCCATCTCCAAGAGGATGTCCCCAGCCCCCACTCCCACCCCACCACACCTCCCCACTCCCTGGGACACCAAGTCTCTTGAGGGTTAAGTGAATCTTCTCTCACTGAGGCCAGACCAAGCAGTCCTCTGCTGTATATATGTGTATATCAGCTGGTGTACGCTGCCTGGTTGGTGGCTCGGTGTCTGAGAGATCTCAGGGGTCCAGGTTAGTTAGACTGCTGGTCTTCCTATGGGGTTGCCCTCCTCAGCTTCTTCCAGCTTTTCCCTAATTCAACCACAGGGGTCCCCAGCTTCTGTCTTATGATTAGGTGTAAGTATCTGCATCTGACTCTTTCAGCTGCTTGTTGGACCTCTTGGAGGGCAGCAATGGTAGGCTACTGTCTGTAAGCACACCATAACATCAGTAATCAGTAATAGTGTCAAGTCTTGGAGCCTCCCTTTGAGCTAAAACAGGAGTGAAACCCTGAGGGCCAAAAGAAAGAATGGAAACAGGCAACCTCAGAAGGTAGGAGATGGAGGGACCCTCTGAAATGTACCAGAGACCTGGGAGGTGAGAGACTCTCAGGACTCAAAGGAAGGGACCTTAGATGAAGTGCTCAACAGTAGGGAGAGGGAACTTGTAGAACCCACCTCTAGCAGAAAGACAGGGCATCAAGTGGAGGGATAGGGTTGTCATCCCACAGTAAACTTGGAATTTAGAAGGATTCCTCCTTCTAATCATGCTTACTGCTCAGATAAAATTGCTTTTACAACTTAAATTCTAAATCAGTGTCTGGAAGAGTTCCTTGCATTGTTTTATGGAAAATAAATGGCATCATTTTCTAACTTGCTGACGGGAGCTGAAGAGACAAATCACAGACTTGATCCTTTTCTGACTGTCACTATAATGACTTAAAAAGCCTTTCATCACAGAAGAAATCTTAATAAATCTTCCTTTGACAAGACCCTTTCTTTCAATAAAGAGGTTACTTGGGGAAGTCCAGTGTTTAAGTTCTGAAGTATTTATGTCTGAAAGTAATAATAATAGTAATTTTGAGAATCACAAACACTTAGAATCTCAGAGCCAAAAAAGATTATTTTGGCCAAGTCTACCACACAGATCTGAGTAGAGTCAGATCCCTGAGGCTCTTTGACATTGTGGTCAAAAATCACATAACTAATTCTTTGAAAGGAGATTCATGTATAGCAATTCCACTTAATGATCTGATGTATGTAGAGAATATAACAAAACACTAAGAATATTTTCTAGCTTAAAATCCACTTGAGCTAACAGTTTTTAAAAAAAATCAAGCCTAAGATGAGGAAATAATTGTGAAGTAATGGTTTATAAACGATAACTGCTGTAGTTCAGTGCAGGAGTAGAAGGAGGATCTACTTTTTTAAATTTCCATCTCATTCAATCAAATGTGAGAGACACGCACACACACACACACACACACACACACACATACATACACACACAGACATACACATACATACATACACACACACACAGTACAGATTTAAAACAAGCCATCATAGAAAGTACAACAAAAGAAAACTAAAATAGAAAATGAAAAACCCCAAGCTGTTATTATAGCTGGAAAACCATGGGAAAATGGACTCCAGAATTACTATGCTGTCTATTGGTTGAAGTAAAGGAACAAAAACGAGGTGTAAAGTTGCAACTTTTTCCTCTCTGAAGAGTGATTTTTCAGAAAGGGCCCTGAGTCCATTTTCTTCTATGCAATCCATCAGCTTAACGACAAAGAACAATTCTGGAAAAGAAAAAAAAAAAGATCCAAAAAAAGGAAAGGGGTTGTCGAGGGAGCTGATAAATTGTGGTTCACACTGATGGAAAGGCACCATTCAGAGTGCATGATAAAGCAGTGACTGAAGATATAAGTCATGGCACAGTGTTTGCCTAATGTATAGGAGGCTGACACTATTATTTGGCATCACAAATACCAAATATATATGTAGAGAGAGAGAAATAGTTTAGTTATTTGACAGTATTTATAGCAATATCAGAAGCAAGGAAATCAACATGGAAATCTATTTCATGTGTGTGGCGTGTATGTGTATGTTTATGTCTAGGCATGTTTCCATGTGTAGGCACACCTGTGTGCATGTGTATATGCAAGCCCAGGAGTGATTCAATTGCTGATATGGTTAGTGTCATATAAGCTTGCCCTGGGAACATGATCTCTGCTTTCAGAGGTTGGAATGGCATCTTCCTGGCTTCTGAGGATCCTAATTAATAACCTCAGGAGCATATTAACCACTAAGGCATCCCCCAGCCATAGCATCTCAACAGTCTTGCAAGAGCCATGGTGAGAGTACACTCTCGTGGTGTCTTCAGCTGTTCCATAAGCTCGGATAATCAATCAAGAGTAAAGGTATGTGATTAGAGGTTTATATAAAGCCCTGTCTGACCAGTGTATCAAACCTTTCCACAAAATTCAACTTTCAAACACAAGGCAATCCTGGTTCAAGAGAAAAATAGTCATGCACACAGCATGAGAAAACTTCAGAGTGACTCCCCAGAAGTGGATCTTGAACTGGAGCTTAGACAGAGAGTGAAAGGTTTACACTGGCAGAAAATGCACCAATATGCTGAGAAAATGGAAAGACATAGACAGAAAACAAACAGATGTTACTGAGTTCAACATTTGTGATTTAAAATACATCTAATGACCGGACAGATATCTCTGTGGTTAAGAGCACTTGCTGCTCTTTCGGGCGACTGGGGCTTGATTCCAAGCACCCACATGGTGACTCACAACAGTCTGTCATACCAGTTCTGAGGGATTAGATGCCTTCTTCTGATCTATGTAAGAAACAGGCATAGATGTGATGCACATAAATTCATACAGGCCAAACAAACACACACACACACATTAAAACTAAATTAAATTAAAATTTTTAAAAAGTGAAATGCAATCTCAATGGATCGTTTGAAACCACAGTTCACCTTGACCCTTTTAATGGTACCACTGGAAATACAGACAGTAGGAAGCTATTTCATCTAATATGACAGCCCTCGTTTGATAGCATCTCCAGCCAATGGATGCAGCTAGTGGATTGTTTAGATGACCTTTGCTAATTTGTTGAATGTGTGAAAATCCCCTGCAGACTTCCTAACAGTTCCAAAGCTAAAAATAATGACCTCACCAAGGATCCACCAGCTTGTGATTCTAAAACTGTCTGAGAAGGCTGCTGGGCCTTAGCTTCCAACATGCTCAGCGTCATACAGCCTACCATGGCTCCTCCCTGCAAGATGGATAATAGTGACTTGGAAACTTTAAATTCACTTGCTCAAACATATACAACTAGTTAAGAGACCTTGAACTCATGCCTTCCTGCCTCAAAATCTAGTGTTTTTAACTTCGACACAATATAAGTTTCTTCAACATTTTATACTTGTTATAGTTTTTATGACTGAACTCTTTGGTTAACTTTATGAAGGACAATAATGAAAATAAATTTCTGTGATAAGAATCATACATTTACTTTTTTCAACAATTTATTTTTTTATTCACTTTACCTCCCTATGGTAGCCCCCTCCCTCCTCTCTTCCCAACCCCACCCTTACAAATCCCCTCCCCCCATTAACTCCTTCACTTCTCCTCAAAGAAGGGGAGGTCCCCCTTAGGTATCACACCATCCTGGGACATCTAAGGCTGACTTCAAACTGAAAGATCAGCTGTCAATGAAGATTTAAGTGTTATGCGTCACAATGAGTAATTCCTTGGTGCTGCCCGTAGCTAAGTCTTGTCAGGGGCAACAAAAGAATAGTCTGGGTATAAAACACTATCCAGACAGGAGTTACCACATTCTTCAGGTGCTAAAATGGTATTATGTGGCTAAAGTGATTGATGTTGATGATCTGATTTGGTAATAAAAGATCGCTGGGGCCCAGAAAATATTAAATTGTGACAGCAGACAGATATCTGTGTTTGAATTTCTATCACTACCCAACTTGTATTTGTTTAGAGTATTTTCTTCTGCCTTCCAAACAGGCAATTTATCATTTGCTTGTTGCTGGTTAGACACACCGTCACACTTAGTTGGTTTGCGTATTTGAAATGCTGATATAGGATATTTTGTTTCTTTCTCCATAGTAGTGAACATTCAGGAACCAGGAAGGAAATAAAGGTCACAGGTCTTTCCTGCCCTGTGTCTTTAGTCATTTCTTTCAAATGTTTTTAGTTAAACAAAGATTTTTGAGCAATAGAGAAGTGTAATGGTGCTGGAAGCAGAACTGAGTAGAGCGGTTCTTCATCGGCCCTAGGTTCTACGTTCAAGATAGGAAAAAAAAAGTAGAGAAGATAGGATGGAATAGAA